>NC_137022.1:13527700-13575200 GCF_032717465.1 Coenobita brevimanus | reverse complement strand
ATAAAAGAAATTGACGTTTCATACTGGCGCGCTCACCCGTTCCCCAACTCTTTCCTATATCATTCTCATCCTCTCCTCCCCTTCCCCTTCCTATTTTCAATTTCTCATTCCTCTGGTCCCTTCCCCTCCTATACTTCTCTCCCTTCCTTCCACCCAAGTTTCATGTCACGTGGAGGGGAGTGGAGTGAACGGTTTCTGGGTGGAGGAGTGCTGATAGTTTACACACTCTCTTTTTCTCACTCTCTCTCTCTCTCTTTCTTTGAGGGGCGCGGTAGCACAGTGGTAGCGCGCTGAGCTTGTGATCGGGAGGTCGCAAGTTCGAGCCTCGCCCGGGGCTACCGTTGCCGGGATGGGTAGCTCCCTCCTGTAACCCCAGCGGGGCTATATGGCCTTAGTTGCCTAGCTCGGGGAATTCATTTCTCCATTTTCTCTCTCTCTCTATCTCTCTCTCTCTCTCACACACACACACACAGACACACACGTACGCACATCCGCACACATGCACACACGCATATATACGCATACCCCCCACTCACGCAAACACATACATACGCACAGAGTAATAGAGCTCAGTCAGAATGTGCTAATAAAGATCACATAAAGCCAAAAGCAAGCGATGAATGTAGAGCTTGTGATGGAGAGGCAGAAGGCATGTTCGACACTGGAGAATGTACACACACACACACACACACACACACACACACACACACGGTAATACTTCCAAAAGAGACCCAGTCACTAGTTGCAGTTTCGAGCCTAGCATGAAAACAAATGCTCACCATTAAAGAAAGAAAAAAATAAAAGCTCCATTTGCAGCATATCTTGCCTCCAGCACATGCCTTCAGAGATGGTCTAGGTTCGTCAGGCAGTGAGTTCAGAGGGGCCGTTTTCTTGCCGGATTTAGAGGCTTCAGAGCAACTCTCCTTCACCAGTTATTTTTACATACAGAATGGCTCCTTATAAGCAAAAGTTCGCTGACGCTTTTAAGCACGATGTAGCACTGAGAGACGTTATGTGAATTGTAATAAGAAGCAGAAAACAAAAGGGAATGGAGAGGATAATCTCTGTCGTTTGGGGAGGAATGAGAAATGTTGAAGGGAGGGCACAATGTTTGCAGAGGATTTTTGCTTATGGCAGTACGTTATTATAATGGCCTATGTTACTAACGGAAGATAAGAGGAGCTCCCTACAGTAAGTCACCTGGAGGTCGAAACTGAGTTATCACCTGCACCGGTCTGGAATTGGTGTATAGTCTCTCTGTGTAAAAATTTGCCTCGAAATGAAACCAGAAAGGTCTTTAAGGGCTATATTCCTGAAAACTAAAAAAAAATATATATAGATCAGTAAGTCGAGCAGGGCAGAACTCCCAAGGTAGATGGACAGCTGATGACAGGGAGAGCGGGAGCTCCCGTTTCATCATCCCTCGGGACTAGGTCCCGACCATCCCCCTTTGCTGAACGTTTCCAGTGTCTCGGTAACACAGAGAGTAGACCAGCATGCTCTCCAATACAAGTTTCTCCAACTATCAACACCAAACTGCATGCACAGTACACACCACACTTCCTTTTCAAAATTTTCAAAAAATGGCGTCGAATAACATAGCTTCGGAGTCCCCAGGAGAGGGGGACCATAAATACCCCCACCTTCAGCCCCTCTCCCGGTGACGACTCAAGGTGCCTGGAACCACTGTCTGACTCTCTTCTACTTCATTTCTGCAACATTCGTGGCCTTTCCTCTAACTTTCGCTCTGTTGAGCACCACCTCTCCTTCTCTAAACCTCACCTTCTTTTCCTAACTGAGACTCAGCTGTCTGAGGCAACTGACAGCAAAACCTTTTCTGTATCCTCCTACTTTCTCTATACTCATTTCAAAGCCAAAGGTGGCTGTTGTGTATATATACGCGACAACTTATCTTGCTCTCGTATTCCTGAATTTGATTCTTCTGAATTCTCTACACATTAGCTTCGGCTTTCCTGTCATTCTCTGACTAAATATATCTGTGCTGTTTACTTATCTCCTAATTCTACTGACTATCAAAAATTCTTTGATTATCTTACTTCTACGATGGAACACATTCTATCCATTTCTCATTTCTCTGAAATCTTCATTCTTGGAGATTTCAATGTTCACCACCACCTTTGGCTCTCCTCTCCTTTCACTGATCCACCTGGTGAACAAGTCTACACCTTTTCTATCCTTAACCCCTTAACCGCGGGGCGTCACTTTCGTGACACTTGGGAGCAAGGGATCATACCGCGGGGCGTCGCTTTTTGTGATTCTGTGTTATTTTCAATTCACCTGGGCTTCCAAGTGGTGGCTTGTATCATCTATCAGTACTACCAATGTCCAACACTAGTCAGCACTCCTAATCTCATCTGTACTCCCATCCATTGTTGACAATTTAGCCATTTCTCCCCGTTCTTGACTCCTCTCCCTACCCCCCCCTCCATTACCCTATCCTCTCGCCTGCCCGGCCGTGCTACGCTAAGTAAATCTTCCCTGGAATTTTTCACTGATATCATCCATTGAAATAAGCCCTATGCTCTATTCTTATACCAAATAATATATACAAGAAAGAAATAAGGTAAGTGAGAGTGCCATACACCTGGAATTGGCTAATTATCACCTGACAACACCTCATGTGCACTCGTTCGCTAATTTTCGCTGTTTATTTCCCCTTGAAATATGCCGTATAATCTATTTTTGTAATAAATATACATATAAGGAGGGAAGGGAGAAGACTAAGTGATATTTACATTCACCTGGAACTACCTAATTTATAATGTATTGTCTAGATTTCCTGCCAATCATTTCACTGCTATATATTAGCTGCTGTCAAGAGGCTAACATTGGCAGTAATGCATTTCCCTAGGTAGGCCACCACCCCGGCCCACCCTTATCAGTTCACTTTCATCTTCCAATGTGGAGGTACGTTTGTTTGCTCTTGCTGACTTCAGGAACTTTTCACCCCCATGCAAAGGGCCCTGTGACCTTTACCCCCTACTAAACCTCATGTGGAAAGAGGTAAAGGGCTGACAATTGATAAAAGAGTGACTACGATCTTTCTTTTGAGTAAAACAGTGCAAGTGGAATTGTAAATAATGTGTAAACAGCAAGTGAAAGTAATGAATGTAAATATAAGTGAACAGTGGAAAATAGTTTTATAAATTACTTCAAGTGACAGTGCATAACACAGTGTCAATAAAATAGAAATGTAAATAGCGTAAATAAAATAGAGAACGTAAATAGGAATGTAAATGAGTAGTATTATAAGAATACGAGTATATACCCTAGGAGTAATTAAAGTGAAAGTTTCACTCGAGCATGTCTGAATACTATGAGTTATGAGAGTGAAGGTGAAAGTGACATTCACTCTCAATGCTAGTATGCAGGACGAGAAAGTGAATGCTACGTATTTTACTGAAAGAAATTGAATCCCTACAGTGACAATAAACTAATACTACTGAAGGAAACTTATGGATAAAGACTAGATATATATAAGTGTTATATAATAATAGAAATATAAAGTGTGAGGGGTTTTATGAATAATAAATGACAGAATACCAACAGCGAACTAGCGCAAGTGGGATGGTCATACGCGCTCGTAATTTTCATTGCTTTCACAGTGGTTTTTATTTGGAGTATGGATCCCAAACTACTTGATAATCATAGAATAGTGTTTATAGTGTTAATATCTGGCTGTGGTAATCATATTACGGGTTGTCGGGAAGTGTAAAGTGGAGACTTCGTTACCCAACTTCAGAGGTCTCCACAAGTCCCACGGTAATCGAAGAAGGCTCAACAAACATCCCAGGAGAAAGCTGAAGGTATATGCCATAGGCATATTTAATTTTAATATTCTAGGTCTAATAACTGATATTTGGCAAATATTTTTTGAGAGTCTGTTGGAGCCCGAATAACCCCGCTGGAGACGCAAAACATTAGGAAACATGCCCGCAGTGTAAGGGTTAATGACCTAGAGCAGCTTGTACAGCACCCTATCCGTATCTCTGACCACCTTGGAGAGAGCTCCAACATACTTGATCTCTTCCTTACAACTGATCCTTCTGCTTACACTGTTAATCTTTTGTCTCCGTTGGGCTCCTCTGATCACAACTGTATCGCCTTAACCTGTCCTATCGCTCCGGTATGGCTTGCGGACCCTCCAAAAAAACGTCATCTCTGGCACTTTGGAGCTGCGGATTGGGAGGCCCTCAAGCAGTACTTCTTTGATTTTCCCTGGAATGATTATTGCTTCCATGGTGGGGAGCCATCTGGGTATGCCTTGAGCATTAACGAGGTTATTCTTTCGGGCATGGAAGCATACATTCCTTTCTCATATCCTTTGACTAATGCACGAAAGCCTTGGTTTAATCACGCTTGTTCTAATGCTGTCCGCAACAAGGAGAGGGCCTATAAAAGGTACCAGAGACAACCCACCCCTGAATCACATCTTTTATACATTTCTGCCCGGAATCGTGCTAAGTCTGTTCTTTGCTCTGCGAAAAATAATTTCATCCGTACAAAATGCACTCAACTCTCTAATTCGAACTCTTCCCGCTCCTTCTGGCACCTTGCCAAAAACCTTTCTAACAACTTTACCTCATCATCCTTCCCTCCTCTTTTCTACTCTGATGGCTCTGTAGCTATTTCTTCTACTGATAAAGCAGATCTCTTCGCTCAGACTTTCTCCTCCAATTCCACCTTAGATGATTCCAGTGCTGTTCCTCCATCACTTCCCCCCTCTGACTTCCTCATGACTAACATTAAAATTTCTTCAGCTGATGTATTTTCTGCCATTGATGGCCTCAGTACTAATAAGGCATATGGGCCTGATGGAGTCCCTCCTGTTGTTCTCAAGAACTGTGCTTCTGTGCTTACACCCTGCCTAGGCAAACTCTTTCGCCTTTGTCTGTCAACTTGTACCTTCCCTTCTTGCTGGAAGTTTGCTCTCATTCAGCCAGTCCCAAAGTCGGATGACCATTCCCAACCCTCTAACTATCGTCCAATTGCTTTAACATCCTGTATCTCAATATTTTTGAGTCTAGTCTTAATAGAAACATTGTAAAGCATCTTTCCTGTCACAACCTTCTTTCTGATCGTCAGTATGGGTTCCGTCAGGGACGCTTCACAGGCGATCTTCTCACCTACCTTTCAGAATCCTGGTCATTCTCCTTTCGGGACTTTGGCGAAAGCTTTGCTATTGCACTTGACATCTCAAAGGCTTTCGATCGAGTCTGGCATAAATCTTTAATTTCCAAACTGCCCTCTTACGGTTTCTATCCTTCTATCTGTGCCTTCATCTCTAGCTTCCTTTCTGGTCGTTCTATAGCCGCTGTTGTAAACGGCTATCGTTCTTCTCCTAGATCTATCAACAGTGGTGTTCCTCAGGGCTTTGTCCTATCACCAACTCTCTTCCTTTTATTCATCAATGACCTTCTAAGCTGTACATCTAATCCTATCCACTCATACGCTGATGACTCCACCCTTCACCTTTCCATTCGATTCCCACAATGTCCATCTCAGCAGTTACTTCAACAGGCAAGGGATGAGGCTATGGAACACCTATGTCTGACTTGGCTCGTATCTCTGACTGGGGTAAAAATAATCTGGTTGTTTTTAAAGCATCAAAGACTCAGTTTTGGCACCTATCAACCCAACAAAATCTTCCATAGGTATACCCACTTATGTTTAATAATACTCAACTTAATCCTGCATCATCGTTGAACATGCTTGGGGTTTCATTTGCTCAGGACTTGTCTTGGAAAGATCATATTACATCTCTTGTAAAATCTGCTTCCAAGCGATTGGGTGTGCTAAGCCGACTCCTTTCCTTCTTTGGCCCTGCTCAATTGTTGACTCTATACAGGGGTTTTATCCTCCCCTGTGTGGAGTACAACTCTCATGTGTGGGGAGGCTCCCCACATACAGCTCTTCTCAATAGGGTGGAGTCAAAGGCTTTTCGTCTCATTAACTCTCCCCCTCTTACTGACTTCCTTCAACCTCTGTCTCTTTGCCGCACTGTTGCATCTTTATCTCTTTTATATCGCTACTTCAATGGTCACTGTTCCTCTGAACTGTCTGCACGCATTCCTCCACTTCTACGATGAGCGCGTAGCACCCGTCTAGCAGCAAACTCTCACCCCTTTTCTGTCCAACTCTCTAATGCAAGAGTTAACCGTTACTCCCAGTCCTTCATTTATGCAACAGGTCAACTCTGGAACTGTCTCCCTCTGTCTGTATTTCCTGCTTCCTATGATCTCCAGTCTTGCAAATGCAGTGTGTCCAGGCATCTCGAAATGAATGGATCTTGAATTTGGCTCTCTCTTGTATTTTGTTTTTCTCTTGGAAGGAACAGTTTTGCGGGCTCATTGCCTTTGGTTCCTTCTTCCTCACATAAAAATAAAAAATGACAGCCCAGAAAACAGTGGTTGACAGTAGAGTGTATCCCAGAGTCTTGAGCTACCTGATGCATTAGTGAGGCAAGGGTTGACCCAGAATCAGAGATACCGAAAAGTTCAATCGCTGTTTCCTCGGGATTTTGTTGGTGTCACTTGCCTCACTTCTGCAGGGAGCGCCTCTAAGTCGATAATGATTCGATAAGGTAGGGACTTTCTTTTTAGTATAGTATTTAATTCTTATGAATATTTAGGAAATTCACGAGCTCGCCCAGTTAGGGAAGTAGTTGGTGAAGGCTATGTCAAGTCTTTCCAGTCCGTTTGGAGACAGCACGAATAAAATACCAAAAAAGAAAATGGCAGTGTTGAGGTTTAAATGATGTCTATAATACACAACAATCAAGGGTATAATATGCAAAACATATAATATAGGATAAGATGCTGAGAAGTCTCCAAAGCCGATTACGTTACGTCCCTATAATCCTACAAATCACGAATATTTTGTTATTCCCTCCTTCGACACAGGTAATGGGAGAACGGGGTGGGGTCAAGAGGGCTGATGGGAGAGGTGGTCAGGGGAGATGATAGTAGTCTCATGAAGGATGGGGGGAGGGCATTCAACTCTTGTGTATAGAAGTTCACGCGTATACTTGAAGTCCATGTGGCTGATTCAGCCTATTATATTTCATTGTACGAAAATGACGTAGGATATCTTAATTCCTTTGAGGAGAGTTTCCATAGTTGCTGTATGTTACCTATACTGTCTTTTTTCAGAACATTAAAGAGTTTTTGACCGATCTACAACACTGGTGATTGTATACGAGTGAAAAACGTCCAGCTGTCAAATGAGGATTCGAACTAATGAGAACATTACTTAGCCTTCACCCTAACTGCTCATCTACATACTTAGGCTACTTGGTGCTGACTTGTTCATAGGCAATTTCCCCATCATCTTTTCATTACTACTTTTGACTCCCTGCAACCCCGCTTCACTAATATTCTCTCTTTCATTTCCACCCTTTCACTTTGCATCCTCCCTCCAGTCCTCCCATTCATCTCCCTCCCACGTCGTTTCACTTGCTGTCTCTTTACGTCAATACCCTCCCCCCCCCTTTTTTTTTCTCATTACATCTTATCATTCCCTATGTTTCTAATTCCTTCCTCAGTCGCCTGCTACTTTCTTTACCGCAATCCTTATTTCTTCCTGCAAATATGTGCTAGCGGTCAGATACTACGTGATATCATGAGCAAAACATATAGCATCCTCTTCATTACGATTATAGGTGATTTCCTTCGTTAATAACTATATACAAAATTAAGAGGTACTGGATGATCCACTCAGGTCGATGAATGTCTTTTTTTACACACTGTGCTTCTGCCATCTACACTAAGGCACTGATGAAATATCTTAGTGATTGATCAACAGTGAGTTTATAATAACTCTGTTCATTACGGCCATCGTTATTAAATGTCCAGGAAGGGTTCGTCACTCTCAGCTCATCAAACTACATGAATGTTTTCCTGCATCAAATAAAACTGTCAAATGGTAGCAGGAATCATTTACCTAAATATTATCTCGCCTTAATGAGAGGAATAGTGTTCATGTAACTGATTATAACGATATTCAAGTTCCATTTGCCATTTCAGTGTAAGTTTTGTCCTTACTCATACATGGCTCTTCCATGGCTCTGTTTAGTTCATTTTTTCTTTTTCCTTTTCTCCCAAATTTCCTTTTTCCTTTCCTCCCTCCTTCCAGCTCTAAACCTCTCACCAGCTTCCCAAACATTATCAGATTTCTCCACCCTCACTCCCAATCACCTCATTTGTCATCTTTCCCTTACAAACTCTAGTTTGCTTTCATTCGCACACCAGCCACTTTCTCCTTCCATCTCTACCGCCTTCCCTGTTTTATTTCTCTTCCTCTCTCCTATGTTTTCTTATATGGGGATTTCCTTAGCAGAATGTGATCGTCGGCTATCAACAACTAGGCTCTACAGTCAGTGTCAATGGGTTAGAAAAGATATATTAAACCCAAAAGCAAGAAATTGTAGTCATACATAGATCATTGTGCATTTAATTACAGTACATTATAGTTAGAAACCGTAAGTGCAATAATTGAGATACCACTGAGGTCGACGGATCAGTAATGTGTTATTATTAAGCTGAAAAGTGGAAGATGGTGGCAACCATCATCCACTCACTTGATTTAGTGCTGCCAACTTCTTCTCATGTTTGTCATTCTGTCTCTGTATCTGCCCTCCTTTCTTCCTAAGTTTCCCTTTCCGTCCTGCCTTTTTTTATTGCACCTTTCCACTTCCGGTGGATCTACACTGAGTGACAAGCCTAATGTTTCCCGCAACCCAGGAAAGAATTTACAACGATGGGTGGTAACCATATAACTAGGAAATGGGGGTGATGTAGAACCTGCTATAGTGCCCTTGTTAACTGAGTGGAAGAATGCACATGCGACATCCTTCTCGGAACTAAATTTCCACACTTTTCCCCGAGCTTCGCTGTGGCGAGGTGTTGTCAATCACAAGGACACATACTGTACGTTAACTGCACAGGACGGCGCTGCTGGGCCTACTGCTTGCCTGCGGTTGATGGTTCTGCTCATCAACTGATTAGAAAAGTACTTTCATGTAGGTTTTTGAATACTTGCTGAAACTGGCATGTACCAGAAAGTCCATTCATGTGTGTCATACCAAGAACTATTGACATACACATTTAAAATGAACAAGGACTTACAAATATTATTCTAAAATCATATTCAAACTTTAAAAACATATTCAGAAGCCTACTGCATATACTAAAATACCGTGTTATTTTACTTAATTAGAGTAATTTGTACAACATCCAACTTAAGAAATAATTACAAAGGCTTCTCTAGGCCTTGTCTCTTACCAAGTAATACCTTACGGGCTCGTCTTTTCTTTGTACAATCGCCCCTCGCTTTTCTCTCCGCCTTTTGTTTCTGTTGGTCTCAGCAGGCCGTGAGGGATGTTGCTGATGGTAGGACCTATTCTCTCTCTCTCTCTCTCTCTCTCTCTCTCTCACTCTTACACACGTTCGCGCACGCGCTTAAACACGCTCACAGTAAATAAGGTAGCTATTGAAGAATGTAGGCAGACAGACAGAAAAGGATGTAGGCTACAGACAAGGAAGTGAGGAGGCAGAAAGGCTGCACAGTAGATGCACACAAATGGAGGTGAGGCAGGGGGAGGGTAGAGTAGGCAGGAAAAAAGGAGAGGAGGCATGGAAAGAGGAGGGGAGGCTAGGGGAAAGGTAGGAGGTGGGAGAGAGGAGGGGTGGTAGGGAGAGAGGAGGGAAGGTGGGAAGAGAGGAAGGGAGGTGGGAGAGAGGAGGAGAGACAGGGGGAGAGGAGGGGAGGCCAGGAGACCGGAAGAGAGGCAGGGGGAGAGGGAGGAAGAAGGGGGGGGAGGAAGAAAGGAGACGGGGAGAGGAGGGGAGGCAGGGAAAGAGGAAGGGAGGGAAGGGAAAACGAGGGGATGAGGGGAGAGAGGAGGGAAGGGAGGGGGAGAGGAGGGAAGGCGGGAAGATGAGAAGAGGCTTGAAGAGAGAAAGTGAAGCAGGGAGAAAGGTGATGTTTGGGGAAAGAGAGGGAGGAGGGAGAGAGGAGAGTAGGTGGAGAGAGATTAGGGGAGGCGGGGAGAGGAGCAGAGGCTGAAAGAGGGAAGGAGAGGCAGGGAGAAAGGAGATGAGGTGGGGAGAAAGAGAGAGAGAGGAGAGGAGAGAAGGGAAGGGGAGAGAGGAGGGGAGATGGAGAGAGATTAGGGGACGCGGTTAGAGAGGAGGGTTGGAGAGCAGAGAAGAGGAGATGAAGGAAGAGAAGAGGAGAGAGGTTGGGAGCCAGGAAGAATTGGAAAAAAACAAGGAAACAGGAAGAGATCTGGGATAGTATGTGATTATCTCTTAGCAATATCTGTAAATATATAAAAGAGAAAATTTATCTGCCTGTCTGTCTGTTCTCCATGAAACACTATGGGGATGCACGTAGAAGTCTCTAATCAGCTCAAACAGGTGCAACACTACGGCGAATTTAGACGTGTACATTGCAATTGCTAAAATGGAGCCTCTGATGGTCAATATTAGAACTATTTAGAAATAATCAAATTAGTATGGTGGAAACATGGTAGACTGTTACGCTTTTTTTCTTTTCTTTTTTTAAATTTTACCACCATATCATAATTGGCTACAACGAGTCTGATGGGTGGAAGGATAGGTGAGGTGGGCAGGGTGGGTGGGGTGAGTAGGGCTAGGGTGGGCAATATTGGTGGGTGGATTGTTAGTGGGAAAATAGGTCCATGGTAGGACTAGGTCCATTGGGAATTTATTCTTGGGAAAATGGGCCCAGAGAGGAACATGAGTTCACTGAGTAAAATGGAACCCCCGGGGATCTCTCCCACAGAGGAAGTGGCCATGCAGGAACCCAGGCAATACAAGTATGCACTATCATAGGATTTTACCTGGTCAATGCCGGGAATTCCTTGTATATTAAATACCTGTGTGGTCCCTTGTGCAGATCGCCATCATCAGCAAAGTTCTCTAACGCTTACCTCGTACTACGGAGAATTTCAGTTTATGCAAATCGAGAAAAATTCCTTCTTGAATTAAAAGAAAAATCTTGGCTGTTGGGCAATGTGTTAACATACTCAACATTTACATTTGGAAATCTTGTATGAAATCAAGATGCTAGTAGTTATGACCACGTCGTCAAAAAGGAAAGATTTAGATTATAAATCATGAAACATTGTTATAATTTTGCAACACACTGTGCCATACAATAGAAAATAAGAAAAACGCAGTTCCCTTTCATGACTGTTGTTAGCTGTAACAGAGAATGGTTCTGTGCAGCCGGAATCTAATTTTTCGCTTGGATGTCATACGTTAATTGAAGGTCAGTTATTAAGTATGTAAATGTTAAATCGTTAAATATTTACCAAGGATGTATAATATTCATCAGGCTTAATCAGAGTACGACTTGTAGCAGTAGCCGAGAAATCATAGATATTTTTATGTTCTTAACATCCTCATCATCCTTTTCCACACTGTTAATATGGTGGGGATGATCTAGAGGTATAAGCAAAAAATCATTAAAGTAGAACTATCAAGACAGTTCCCTTTAAATGTCTCATTTATCTCATCAGTCGCACCTCGAAGCCATTCACTCTAGAAAATAAAAAATATACAGTTTATCTCTGTTTTCACACACACACACACACACACACACACACACACACACACACACACACACACACACACACACACACACACACACAACCAAGGTTGGTTATAAAAGGCCTCGATTAGCTGTGTCGGTGCCCCCCCCCCTTTGATTATGTTACACTCTGTAGAGACGTGATGTAATGAACATAAAAATTTCATAAGACAGATTCATGCCCTTACAACGTCTGTTTCCTTGACCATTGTAATCAAAGGGTTTAACATGTCGAAAACACCTTAGCGACACCGGGAATATTAAAAAGATTAAGACAAAGTATTGGTACTGAGGAAGGTTGTGACCAGCAGAGACAGCGATAAAAAAAGAAAAAAAAAGGAGTTTTTGAGGCATTAAAAGAGCCAGACTGTCTACTCAAAACAGGACAGCCTATGCTGAAGTTAACTGAATAACATTCTCACTCCTCGCAATTTTAATGACTTGAAATAATACATTACAATTAGCTGAGACTAAATCGCACCTCAGAGCTCCATAAGTATAAAGAGCTAATGGTTGCGCTCTCGCTGTTGGTGTTGGTGTGAGTTTGAGGGTGATGATAAAGGAGTGAAAGCAATTGTACGGCATCAGTGTCGTTGTAATGGTCATGCTGCCTCACACTGCTATCGCCACCACACAAAATCCACAGCATCACCACCTCAACACCAAATAGTGGCACAGTCTCACTGATCTTCCTCTATTGTACTTAATTCTTCAGTACAAAAATAAACCTTTCTTTTATTACAAAAGTATTAGTCGAATATCTAAACATGTCGTTCAGTTTAGCAACAGCCTCGTTCGTGAATGTATGAAACTATTTTTAACACCTCTTTGTCCGTATTGTTTCATATTCCATTCATCCCGCTGGACATTCCCCCATTTTTTTTCCCTCTCACTCCTCCATTTCCTGAATCCAGTCTGTCCTACTGCCCCGCTTATTTATTTCAGTTCATACGTCCATTCCTTTCTCTCTTCTTTTAGTCAATATTTCACTTCCTTTCCTCACAGTTCCTCCAGTTTTTCTTCCTTCTCTCTCATCCTCTCTCTCTTGCACCCATTTCTCTCTTCACTGCCTTTTTCCTTGCGCCAACTGTTCACATGCCACCCTCTTGGTGCATTAATTCCTCATGTCCGTCCCTGCTTTTTTTTTTCTTTCAACACATATCCACCCTATCTCACTTTCATCCCTCGTGTTCCTGCCACATTTTTCCTTCGCATTCTGTTTGTATGTCAACATCTTTCCGATCCATTTTCCCCTCGCAGGTTCCTATTTCTCCTTTATATTATTCCCTTTTTCTCATATCTCCATCCTATTCTTCTCCCGTCCCCCCCCCCCTTTCTCTCTCTCTCGCTTCGCATCCCTGCTAGTGTGTGTTTTTTTTTTTTAATCCATATTTTCTTGTCAACTTCTTGGGCAAGTTCTTCCCTTCCAAAAACTATTTCATCTCATACCGACGTCTCCCTCCTTCGCCCTTCTTATCAAGTACTTTTCAGGTTTTCTTAATTTTTCTGTCCCTCTCATTCCTCCAACTCCTTCTCCAGTCCTCAGTATCCAGCTCTTTTCCTGCCGTGTTCTGTATTCATCCGTCACTCTCCGTTTCCTCACCAACCCATCTTTCTCCAGCATATTCCTTCATCCTAACACTTCCGTCTCGTTCTCGCAGTTGCGTTTTTCCTTTCATTCTCCATTTCCTTGCCAACCATTTTGTTCCACACTTTCCATGCTGTACAAAAATTCAGGCCCGAAAAAGAATATGGAGGTGGATGACTGGCTGGAAAAAAATCTCCTCTCTTCCTCGTTACCTAAATCTCAGTTGCACAGTTAACTTACTGACTGAATTTTTCCTTCCCAGTCTCTATCTTTTTGCTTCTGTTGTCTTTTTTTTTTTTTTTTTCTGGTTTTGTGTCCCACCTAACTCTCTGTATATCTTTGTATTTCCGGCTGTGGGTGCAACGTACAAAGCATATTCCAAAGGCCATTTTTTATGTGTCCAGTTGGCTGTTTCATTAAAAACATCTTTGTGACAATTAGAGTTAACCCCAGCCATGTCGGACGTACAACTGACAACAGTATTTAGTGACTATGGCTCCTTTAAGCTTCTTTTCCCTGGAAGACGTCTTTATTATAATCTTGACACTAACAGATGGCTTTACTCATCAATGGAGTGTTCCTTACTAGGGGAGGAATAAATGAAGACTTTACTGGAGCCCCGCCGTTCGATACTTCAAATGTGATCAGAATAAAATCGTTCCGTGACAGCAAAGATAAATATAGCTGGTATACTCCAATGAACGAGATTACCGTTTTGACTGTGATGACATTATGTATATTTCATCCCTGCTCTCTGTAGACAAGTTTATTGAGCATAATTTCTTCAGACAGGTGAGATTAAAAACAGCTTTAATATCAAGGGTGGTTTCTTAAACTAACTGAAGTTGTCTAGCGGCAGAAACAGTAAAATATATACGGCATACCATCATGTTTTTCCCTCTGTTTTCCCCTTTGGCGCATGAATAGTTTTGATCACTCAAGGCATGTTTGTCTTGGTCCCGCCGCATAATTCATCGCCTGTGTCACCTGAACAGTATACCGTCTCGGGTTGGAAAAAAGAAATTAATGATTCATACTGGCCGTCTCCCCTGCTCCCCAACTCTTTCCTATATCTTTCTCATCCTCTCCTCCCCTTCCACTTCCTATTTTCAATTTCTTATTCCTCAGGTCCCTTCCCCTCCTAAACTTCTCTCCCTTCCTTCCACCCAAGTCCCTTGTCACGTGGAGGGGTGTGGAGTAAAGGGTTTCTGGGTGGAGGAGTGCTGATAGTTTCACACACACACACACACACACACACACACACACAGACACACACGTACGCACATCCGCACACATGCACACACACAAATATACGCATCCCCCCCACACACGCAAACACATACATACGCACAGAGTAATAGAGCTCAGTCAGAATGTGCTAATAAGGATCACATAAAACCAAAAACAAGCGGCGAATGTAGAGCTTGTGATGGAGAGGCAGAAGGGATGTTCGACACTGGAGAATGTGCACACACACACACACACACACACACACACACACACACACACACACACACACATCGCTCGCTGGTGCAGTGGTAACCTTCTCGCTTGCCAACGGGTGGACGGGAGTTCGCGCCTCGCTCAGGTTGCGAAATTTTCACTGACGAAGTGGGTGGTTACTTTCCCCCTTGAGCAAGGGGACGGGTGTGTGCGTGTGTGAAGGTCACAGCCTTGCCCTTAGATCGGACTATATGAGCTCTCAGCTCCCTTCCGGGAGGGTAAAAGCTGACGATCACGACCATCAAGTGATCCTGACCGACCCGACCCGGTGAATTACACACACACACACACACACACACACACACTCACACACGCTAATACACTAGGTGCAATTTTGAGCCTAGCATGAGAACAACTGCTCACCATTAAAAAAAAAAAAAATCGCTCTATTTGGAGCATCTCTTGCCTCCAGCACATGCCTTCAGAGATGGTCTAGGTTCGCCAGGCAGTGAGTTCATAGGGGCCGTTTTCTTGCCGGATATAGAGGCTTCAGAGCAACTCTCCTTCACCAGTTAATTTTTAAATACAATATGGCTCCTTATGAGCAAAAGTTCGCCTACGCTTTTTAGCACGACGTAGCACTGAGAGACATTATGTGAACTGTAATACGAGGCAGACAACAAAAGGGAATGGAAAGGATAATCTTTGTCGTCTGGGGAGGAATGAGAAATGTGGATGGCAGGCCACAACGCATGCAGAAGATTACTGGCGGCCTTTTGCTTAAGGGAGTACGTTATTATATGGTCTGTGGTAATGACGGAAGAAAAGTCGATAATGATTCGATAAGGCAGGGACTTTCTTTTTATTGTAGTACTAGATTTTTATGATGATTTATTAAATTCACGAGCTCGCGCAGTTAGGGAAGTAGTTTTTTTGGTGATGGCTGTCAAGTCTTTCCGTTTGGAGATAGCAAGAATAAAATACCAAAAAAGTAGTGGCATTGTTATGGTTTAAATGATGTCTGTAATACATAACAATCAAGGGTATAATATGCAAAACATATAATTTAGGATAAGATGCTGAGAAGTCTCCTAAGCCGATTACGTTAAGTCCCTATAATCCTACAAATCACGAATATTTTTATTCCCTACTTCAGCACAGGTAATGGGAGAACGGGGTGGGTCAGGAAGGCTGATGGGAGAGGTGGTCAGGGGAGATGATAGTAGTCTCATGAAGGATGGGGGAAGGGCATTCAACTCTTGTGTAAAGAAGTTCACGCGTATACTTGAAGTCCATGTGGCTGATTCAGTCTTTTATATTTCATTGTACGAAAATGACGTAGGATATCTTAATTCCTTTGAGAAAGAGTGTCCATAGTTGCTGTATGTTACCTATACTGGCGTAGTTCAGAACATTAAAGAGTTTTTGACCAATCTACAACACTGGTGATTGTATACGAGTGAAAAACTTCCAGCTGTCAAATGAGGATTCGAACTAATGAGAACATTACTTAGCCTTCACCCTAACTGCTCATCTACATAGTTAGGCTACTTGGTGCTGACTTGTTCATAGGCAATTTCCCATCATCTTTTCATTGCTACTTTTGACTCCCTGCAACCTCGCTTCACTATTATTGTTTCTTTCATTTCCACCCTTTCACTTCGCATCCTCCCTCCAGTCCTCCCATTCATCTCTCTCCCACGTCGTTTCGCTTGCTGTCTCTTTACGTCACTACCCTTTTTTTTTTTTTTTTTTTTCTCATTACATCTTATCATTCCCTATGTTTCTAATTCCTTCCTCAGTCGTCTGCTACTTTCTTTACCGCAATCCTTATTTCTTCCCGCAAATATGTGCTAGCTGTCAGATACTACGTGATATCATGAGCAAAACATATAGCATCCTCTTCATTAGGATAATATGTGATTTCCTTCGTTAATAATTATGCACAAAATTAAGATGTACTGGATGATCCACTCAAGTCGATGAATGTCTCTTTTACATACTGTACTTCTGCCATCTACACTAAGGCACTGATGAAATATCTGAATGAATCACCATCAAGTTTATAATGACTCTGTTCATTACGCTCATGGTTATTTAAATCACCAAGAAGGGTTCGTCACTTTTAGCTCATCAACCTACATGAAGTTTTTCCTGCATCAAATATAACTGTCAAGCGGTGGCAAGAATCATGTAGCTAAATATTATCTCGCCTTAATGAGGGGAATAATATTCATGTAACTGATTATAACGATATTCGAGTTCCATTTTCCATTTAAGTTTAAATTTTCTCCATATTCATACAGTTTACTATATGGCTCTTCCATAGCTCTGTTTACTTAATCTTTTCTTTTTCCTTTCCTTCCAAGTTTTCTTTTTCCTTTCCTCCCTCCTTCCAGCTCTAAACCTCTCATCAGCTTCCCAAACACTCTCAGATTTCTCCACCCTCACTTCCAATCACCTCAGTCATCCTCCCCTTACAAACTCTATTTTGCTTTCATTCGCACACCAACCACTTCCTCCTCCCATTTCTATCTCCCTCCCTCTTTTATTTCTCTTCCTTTCTCCTATATTTTCTTATATGGGAATTTTCTCAGCTGAATGTGATCGCCAGCTATCAACAAGTAGGCTCTACCGCCAGTGTCAGTGGATTATAGAAGATGTATTAAGCCCAAGAACAGGAAATTATGCTTATACATGGTTGATTGTGCAGTTAATTACAGTACTTTATAGTTAGAAATCGTAAGTGTAGTAACGGAGATACCATTGAGGTCGACGGATCAATAATGTGTTATTAGTAGAGAGGTATAAGGTGGTGGCAACCATCATCCACTCACTTGATAAAGTGCTGCCAACTTCTCATGTTTATCATTCTCTCTCTGCATTTACCCTCCTGTCTTCCTACTTTTCCCTTTCCGCCCTGTGTGTGTGTGTGTGTGTGTGTGTGTGTGTGTGTGTGTGTGTGTGTGTGGGTGGGTGGGTGTGTGTTATTACACCCTTCCACTTCCGGTGGATCTACAATGAGTGACAAGCCTATTGGTTTCCTCAGCCAAGGGAAATATTTACAATGCTGGGTGGTAACCATATAACCAGGAAAGCCTGTTATAATGCCCCTGTCAACTGGGTGGAAGGACGCACATGCGACATCATTCTCGGAACCAAATTTCCACACTTTTCCTCGAGCCTCGCCGTGGCGAGGTGTTATTAATCACAAGCGCACATAGGTTCACTGCACGGGAAGGCCCTGTTGGGGCGATTGCTTGCCTGCGATTGATGGGTTTGCCCATCAACTGATTAGAAAAATACTTTCATGTAAGTTTTTGAACACTTGCTGAAACTGGCATGTACCAGAAAGTCCCTTCACATGTTTCGTACCAAAAACTATTGACATATACATTTAAAATGAACAAGGACTTAAAAATATTATTCTAAAATCATATTCAGAAGGCTACTATATACATACTAAAATACCGTGTTATTTTACTTAATTAAAG
This sequence comes from Coenobita brevimanus, assembly GCF_032717465.1. Classification (NCBI taxonomy): domain Eukaryota; kingdom Metazoa; phylum Arthropoda; class Malacostraca; order Decapoda; family Coenobitidae; genus Coenobita; species Coenobita brevimanus. The sequence continues at coordinate 13,557,038 of NC_137022.1, read as the reverse complement.
TAAACTGAACAATATCCAACTTAAGAAATAATAACAAACGCTTCTCGAAGCCTCGCCTCTTACCACGTAATTCATTATGGCCTCGTCTTGTCCTTTACAATCGCCCCTCGCTTTTCTTTCCACCTTTTGTTTCTGTTGGTCTCAGTGGACCGTGGGAGATGTTGCTGAGAGTAGGACTCTCTCTCTCTCTCTCTCTCTCTCTCACACACACACACACACACACACACACACACACACACACACACACACACACACACACACACACACACACACACACACACACACACACACACACACACACACACACACACACACACACACACACACACACACACACACACACACACACACACACACACGTTCGCGCGCGAGCTTAAAAACGCTCACAGGTAATGAGGTACCTATTGTAAAAAGAAGGCAGACAGACAGAAAAGAATGTAGAAAGCAGAGGCTACAGACAAGGAGATGAGGAGGCAGACAGGCAACACAGTAGATGCACACAAATGGAGGGGAGGCGGCGGGAGGGGAGAGTAGGCAGGAAAAGAGGAGAGGAGGCAGGGAAAGAGGAGGAGAGGCTGGGGGAGAGGTAAGGAAGTGGGAAAGAGATGGGGAGGTAGGGAGAGAGGAGGGGAGGCTGGGAGAGAGGAAGGAAAGTGGGAGAGAGGAGGGGCGGCAGGGTGAGAGGAGGGGAGGTGGAGAGACAGGAAAGGAGGTGGGAGAGAGAAGGGCAGATATGGGGAGAGGAACGGAGACGAGAAGAGCGGGAGGGAGGCGAGGAAAGAGGAAGGAAGGCGAGATGAGAGGAAGATAGGCAGGGAGAGAGGGGGGGGGGAAAGGGTGGAAAGAAGGGAGACGGGGGGAAGAGGGGAGGCAGGGAGAGAGGAAGGGAAGCAAGGGTAAACGAGGGGATGAGGGGAGAGAGGAGGGAAGGGAGGAGGAGAGGAGGGAAGGCTGGGAGAGGAGGAGTGGCTGAAAGAGAGGAGGCACGGAGAAAGATGGTGAGGTGAGGGGAAAGACAGGGAGGAGGAGGGGAGAGAGGAGGAGAGGTGAATAGAGATTAAGGGAGGCGGGAAGAGGAGGAGAGGCTGGAAGAGAGAAAGGAAGGCCGGGAGAAAGAGAGAGAGAGGAGGGGAGAGGGGGGAGAGAGGTGGGGAGATGGAGAGAGACTAGGGAAGGTGGGGAGAGAGGAGGGTTGGAGGGCAGAGAAGAAGGGACGAAGGAAAAGAGGAGGGGAGAGAGGTTGGAAGCCAGGGAGAATTGGAAAAAAAACAAGGAAACAGGAAGACATCTCAGATATTATGTAATCAGTTCTAAGCAATCTTTGTAGATATGTAAAAGAGAAAGTTTGTATGTCTGTCTGTCTGTCTGTCTGTCCTCCATGGAAATCAAGGGGGATGCATAAAGAAGTCTCTAATCAGCTCAAACAGATGCAACACTTTATGGCAAATTTAGGCGCTTACAATGCAGCTGCTAAATTGGAGCCTCTGATGGTCAAGATTGGAACTAATTAGAAATAATCAAGTTAGTATGTTGGAAACATGATATCGTGTTACCTTAGTTTTTTTTTTTTTTTTTTTACTTATACCACCATGTCATAATTGGCTACAACGAGAGTGATGGGTGGATGGATTGGTGGGGTGGGCAGGGTGTGGGTGGTGTGGGTGGGCAGCAATGGTGGGTAGGTGGTTAGTGGGATAATAGGTCCATGGTAGGAGTAGGTCCATCAGGAACTTATTCCTTGGGAAATAGGCCCAGGGAGGAACATGAGTTCACTGGGTAAAATGGAACCCCCGGGGTTCTCTCCCACTGGGGGAGTGGCCACACAGGAATCCAGGTAATACCGGTATGCACTATCATAGGATTTTACCTGCTCAATGCAAGGAATTCCTTGTATATTAAGTACCTGTGTGGTCCCTTGTGCGAGCACCATCATCAGCAATGTCCTCTAATGCTTACGTCGAACTACGGAGAATTTCAGTTTCATTAATAGAGAAAAATTACTCCTGAATTAAAGGAAAAGTCTTGGCTGTGTGACAATGTTTTAACATACTTAACCCCTCCGCCCACGATGATGTGTTTATCGAAGTCTTGGCTGTGTAAAAGTATTTTAACATACTTAATTTAACATACTTAACCCCTCCGCCTGTTTTTGTCATCATCTGGGCGGGTCTGTGACTATACTCGATGATGTGTTTGTAGTCATTTAAGCATAAAAACCTTCATCAGAGACAAAGTTTTCGGCCAATTGGCGTCATTTTTGGAGGCGTCATAGTTCCCGTGCCTCTCGTCAAAGGTAATGAATTGGCAACCTCGAGGCCTGAGACGCGTGGCAGCCTGGCCAGGTTGATTAGTTCTGCATCAGCTGTCGAGGGAGAAAGTAGCATGCGACTGGGCATTTAAATCATACTCTATTTACCACATCCTGGGATGCGCGTCATATTCCACTATACAAATAGTGCTTGTGTTTACATTTTGGGCACTATTGTGTTTAGATTTGGTGTGTGGAATAGGGAATTAGGTTTTGGTGAATCATTACTGTCCATTATCAGCCGTTGGCCCAACGAAGATTGTGCTAGGCCTACCCTGTTTTTTGGCATGTCTCAACAATACACTCCCTCTACCATGCACCCAGTATGAGTATTCAGTTATTGAACACTAGTGACAGTGAATCAGGTGAATATAGTGTGCAATAGCTAGTGAAGAAGGATATGGTGAAACATTTAGCAGGGGGAGGCGGGAAACAGCCTTATGACAGCGTTGTCTTGAATGGAATATTTGGCAAGGTGTTGATGAAGTCCTTGTTTTATGCTGATATATGGTGGATAGTGTTATTGTGCAATAGATAGGAGTATAGTGCAACGAGTGTATGTGATGAAATATTGGCTAGGGCAGGAGTCACGCACGCCTTGCAGCCACAGCACGCCATTGTCAGGAGGGGATAAAATAGAGGAGGTTTATGGAGATATTTGATTTTATCATACTGTTATATTTATTTCATATGCTTTCTGTGTGAAATAAATCATGAGTGTTATTGATATGTTTATTGTATGCTTGTGTGGATGAATGTAAACACTGCACCGTGTGCTGATCAGAAAATGTCATCTGCGATACCTTAGGTATCGCTGATGTGATTTACAGAGCACATTGAGGTACTGTTGTGGTGAAATATACTGTTTGTCTCCTAAAATGATGGATCTGATTATGTGTATTGTGAAATAAAATCGTAAACACTGCAGCTTCTTCAGGTAAGGGAAACATCATCTGCTACACCTTAGCAGACAGGTAAGAGCCATGTACTTGCTGTGGTGTTATATACTGTGTATGTCATATATTGATAGATTTGGTTATGTTTTATGTGAAAGACAGTAAATGACCGACCCAATTCCTCATAAGAAAGAGTGCGTCTCATACATCTGAGTTAGCACAAAGGTAGTGACATGCAATGCGAGGTTAGGAACAGGTGCATTTACATTTTATTGGTGAACTATACTGTGTATCTCATACAATGAAATATTTTATTTGTTTACGTGAAAAGAAAGTGAAAGTGAACCACGTGCTCCTCTAGAAATCATCGTCTGCTACACCTTACCACCCAGGTATGGGTCACGTAATTGAACTATGTAGGACGTGCATTTACATTTTTTTTTTTGAAATATACTGTGTATCTCATATATTGATAGATCAGGCTATGTATTATGTGGAAATAATGTGAAAGACAGCCACGTGCTCGTAAAGATGAGTGTGTATCATACACCTGAACTAGCACAAAGGCAGCGAAATGCAATGCGAGGGTAGGAACACGTGCATTTACATGGTGAAATATACTGTGGATCCCATGTATATATATATTTGGCAATGTTTTATGTGAAACGACAGTGAAAAACTGACCCAACTGCTCGTAATGAAGAGTGCGTGTCGTACACCTGAGCTAACATAAAGCTTGCAAAATGCAACGCGAGATTAGGAACACGTGCATTTACATTTTTTTTGTGTGAAATATACTGTGTATCCCATGTATTGATATTTGGCTATGTTTTATGTGAAAAGGCAGTGAAAAACTGACCCACTGCAGCGTGTTCTCATAAAGGAAACACTGTATGCTACACCTTAGTGCACAGGTAACGGCCTATGGAACACGTCCATTTACATATTAGTGGTGAAATATACTGTGTATCTCATAAAAATGATAGATTTGGTTGAGTGTAATGTGGAAAGAAAATGAAAGAGGTAACCACGTGCTAGTGGCCCCTACCTGTGTGTCAAGTCAGGTGTAGGAGACAATGTTTTTCAAGGACATACATGTACAGTATATCATGAACCCTTGCGTTGTGCCTGTGTTAAGCCAAGTTCTTGGCTGGCTGTAAATAAAATATCTTGACTCCTTTATTTCAGCTCACACTCCAACCACAGCATTGGGCTGCCACAGGATCCAGAATCCCTCAGACAGCAATTTATTCTCCAGTTGGCTTACAACAACAGCAGTCTTGCAAAGATGAATCTCGGGTTGGCACCACACGAGTGACATCAGATCCTCGATGAGGTAGAGTTGGAGAGCGACATTGAAAGCGACCGTTCTGGGGTGGAGGAGGTTGAGCTGCCACCATCCAGTCAGCAAGTGGAGCTGCCTTACCACCTTCCATTGCAGGAGAGCACACCCCCATCATCGGCTGGCTTCACCGGAGAACCCTCCCCATCTCTAGGATCTGCCGGTCCCACCGCTCTCTTAGTTGGCTCCTAATCTCCAGGCCCCTCTGCCCCCCTTGGCAAGCCAATGTCACCAGAAGCTGGGGCATAGTTCGTTGTGATGGCCCCTCCACCCACTTCTGCCGTGCAGGATGCTACAGTGACATCCTCACCGGCCAGGCCGAGGAGACTGGTGTTCCCAGAGCCCTCTGTCTCGTTCTCATCCTCATCTGAGGCATCGCCTCCCAGATGAGGGCGCCGTGGTCCTCTGCCTGAACACGGGGGACTTCCTAGGGGTTGGAGGGCAGGCTGAAGGGTGTCAGCAGGCCAACCCTCTGCCATTGCCACTGAAGAGGATCCTGGGTGGAGCAGTGGCCCATTCACACCGAACCACGGGCTGTTCACTGGCTCCCCAGGGATCCAGGTGGATATTCCAACAACTCCCTGCAGTTCTTCCAGCTCTTTTTCATGCAGGAGTTGTTGTCATACCTCACCATGGAAACCAACTGGTATGCCACATTCCTGGGGACTCAGCTGGATGCATGGTTCTCCTGCAGTGAAGAGGAGATGGCCAAGTTCCTGAGGTTATACCTTTTCACGGGGGTTATGCACATGCCGACCATCAGGCACTACTGGCAGAGCTCTGAGCTGCATGGCTACCCTGGGGTTCAGCAGCTGATGAGTGGAAGGTGCTTCCCCTCCATCCTCAAGCACTTCCACGCCTCCAACTCGCTTGCCATTCCCCAGGACAACCAAGATTGGCTCATCTGCGTTCGCATGGTCATGGAGTACCTCCTTCAGTGGTTTCCAGCATACTTACCCAAGGAGCAGCTCAGCCTGGATGAGGGCTCTCTGGGGTGCAAGGGCCGGCTGTCCTTCCACATGTACAACCCCCAGAAGCCCACCAAGTATGCCATCAAGATGTACATGCTGGCTGAGTCATCCTAGGGTTACATCTGGAACCTCAAGGTCTACACGGGGGTGCAGCATACCCTCGAGAACACCATGTTGGGCCTCCTGGAACCGTTGAAGGACCAGGGCTATAAGTTGTTCATGGATAACTATTACAATTCTGTAGCCCCGTGTGAATGATTCTTCACTGCAGGATATTACGTGTGTGGGACCCTACAGCTGCCTAGAGAAGCACCACGCCAGCCGCAGGCCATTTCCAGGGCTAAGAGCCTGCCCAATGGGGGCGTGGCGTACAGGCACAAGGACATTGTGCTAGTCCCACTGTGGAGGAACAAGCACATTATCAGCATAGTGTCCACCTTCCACACTGCAGACACCATTCCAAAGAGGGTTCGAAGAAAGGTGTGGGGTAATAACGAGCAGACAACCTTTGTGGAGAAGGTCATTCACAAGCCCATCGTTGTGGAGGAGTACAACAGTTACATGGGTGGGATGGATCATTTCGATCAGATGGTCCAGTACTACCCCATCCAACACCGAACTGTCAAGTGGATGAAGAAGATCACATTCTACTTTGTCCAAATGGCACTGTTCAACGTGTTTGCCCTGTATAAGAAGTACAGATGCTGGCAAGTAACTCTTCTTGAATTTGTGGATCTTCTACATTTCCATGAAGAGGACTGCCCCACGTCTGGATACACACTCCACCACTCTCCAGACCTACCTACCCGGTGGCCAGCACCACCTCAGCCTGCAGGACACCCACACCACCACCAGCAGCAGGGCCATCACAGTTTCCACCAGCACCACCTGCAGGAGGCCCATCAGGGGTGCAAGCACCACCACCACCTCCAGTTGCTGGTCTGTTGGGAGAACCCATACATGGGCCTGCAGCTCCTGCACGACATGACCATAGAGCACGAAGGTATCCAAGCAAGCGTCGCCGGATGATTGACAATGATGTGAGGTTGGATCGCACTCTGGGTCACCACTGGGTGAGGATCCCTGACAAGAAGAGGCTCAGGTGTACCTTGTGCTTCAAGCTGGGGATGAGGAAGGACACATGGACTATGTCTTTTTTTTTTCTTTTTTTTTTTTTTTAAGGTTTCCGACTCTGGGAATAGGCTTCACAGCCTGCTTTCAAGGCCCAGTAGTCCTCCCACGTACTGTACACCTCTAAATGTCACCACTTTGGCGCTAACACCCACCTTCCATATTGAATACATGCTAGGGCTTCTCATACAGGACTGGAGTATTGGTATTAGTGGGGGATTTTTACGACGTGTCGGTTGGTCTTCTGGTAGATCAGTAAAGTCTGACTTTTATGAAATTCATATCCTTAAACTGTTCCCTGTCCCAGCGGGATTTGAACCCAGGTCCATTAAGACTGCAGGCCACCTCTCTACCGATTGAGCCACCGCCTCTCTGTATGTGATGTGCTGCTTTGCACGGGTGGTTGTTACCATACCGAGTGATACCTTCACTAGTGGAGAACACACACATGCACACACACAGGTCGCCGACGGAGCTCTCCTGGATCGTGGGGAAATAACTGCTGAATCAGCAACAAAAAGAAGACCAGCCTATTTGTGATTATGTTAATGAGTGTGTGAGTGGCAGTCCCGTCGGACGGTAGTTAAAAAAAAAAACGCGGTTTTGGTCATAAAAAGAAAAAGATACAGTGAAAATAGAAAGTCTCCATATGGTTGATTCATGGCGGAAAGGGACGGTGCATTGTTTACAATTGGCGAGAGAGACTTTGAGGGAGTTTCTGAAGAGGATGTGGCAAATGGAAGTATTAAGTTGAACCAAACAAGAATGGCAATTGTAGGGAAAACAGTGGAGAGGAATGTCCAGGAGATAAAAAAAGGTATGGGCAGTAATTAGAGTTACAGGAACGGACTCTAGAGCAGGAAAACGAGATCAAAAGTCTGCGAAATAAACTGGAAAAAATTTGTACACGTAGTGAAGAACAAGAAAGAGAAGTTACTGAATTAAAAGTGAGCAATGAATCAGCCTCAAATGAAATAAAACAGCTTAAGAGGGAGAATAAGAGGTTGGAAGAAGATATAGACAGGATGAAAAGCAAACTAGATGAGTATGAATCCAAATCAAGAATACAGGATGAGCACATTAAAGAAATCAAGGAGCAACATAAGGGGTGGAAGAAAATTCAGGAAGAGGGAAATGTAAATTTGAAAGAGATTATAGAACAACAAAGCAAGGAAAAGGTGGAGAGGGAAGTGGTTAGGGTGCTGAGAAGTAGAGAATCTTTAGTTAGGGATGTAGCAGATAAGAAAAAATGTGTAATAATTTCAGGAGTTAAAGAAAAACGTATGATAATAAGATCAGAAAGAGAAAGAGAAGAACTGGGTAAAGTTAAAGAAATAATATCAATGGTCATGGAGGAAACAACGAAGCTCAAGAAGAGATTGAAGAGGTGTTTAGGTTAGGAAAGTACGAAGAAGGAGGGGCAAGGCCATTGAAGGTAAAGTTTAAGTCTCAGGCAACAGTAAACGAAATTATCAGTAGAACATGGAAATTATCAGACAAGGAAGGGTTCAAAGATGTTTGGATAAGGAGAGATGCAAATGAGGAAGAAAGAGCTAAAATAAAGGAGTTAGTAAAGGAAGCAAAGGTAAAACACGAACAGAGAACGGAGGAAGAGAAAACTGTGTTTTATTGGAGAGTCATGGATCAGAAGTTAAGGAAGTGGTACCGCCGGAAAGAAGGAGAAAAGAGAGTATAAAAAACATCAAAAATAATTGGAAAGTGGCATATACTAATGTCGATGGTTAGATATTGGCATGGTTAGAAATAAACGATTTTTTGGGGGTACATGAACCTGATGTTATGTGCTTTGTATAGACCAAATTAAGAGAAGATATTGATGTTCATATGGAAAATGGTAAATACAAACTGTGGAGAAGAGACGGAAAAGAAAAAAACGGGAGAAGGAGTGATGATAGCAGTGAAGAACAACATAAATGTAGATACTATGGAAATGGGAGAAGGCAGGGCTGAAGTGAAAAATATGAAATTATAAACTGGAGAGAATAGCAAGAGAGAGATATGGCAGTAGTGTATGTTCCCCCTAAGACAAGAGCATGGAGTGATGATGAATACCAGGAAATGTTGTCAGACATGGCTAGTTATTTACAGAAAATTATTGAGAAAAGCAACAATATAATTTTAATGGGTGACTTCAATTGTAAAGAGGTGAACTGGGAGGAATGGGACTCAGGAGGCAGCAAAGATTCGTGGGGCACTATATTATTAAATATAACAATGAACAATGTGATGTACCAATGGGTCAAAGAAGAGACACGGTTCCGAGGTGAGGACACACCAGCAAGACTTGACTTACTGTTTACCAATGAACCCGATGTAATAGAATCCTTGAAATATCTGTGTCCTATTGGAAAATGTGATCATGTGGTCATTGAGTTCCAGATGATAACAGGGAACGTGGAGCCAAGAGACGAGCTTTATAGGCAGGGAAGATACAACTCTGGGAATGCAAACTTTACAGGATTGAGAAAATTTCTCGAAAATGCAGAATGGAGAAAATTAAGAGAAACATGAGAGATACAGAGGAAGTGGAATATTATTCTAGGCCTCTATAATTCGGGAGTGGAAAAATTTGTGCCAAGAGTATGGGGGAAGGAAAGCAGGTAAAAGGAGTGGTTTAAGAGAAGGTGTATGATTGCAAAAAAAGAGAGACACGGCTTGGAACAATTGGAGAAAGAGGTAACAACAGAACAAAGGAAGAATATAAAAGAACTAGAAATGAATACAAAGAATACTTAGAGAGGAAGAAAAGAATTTTGAAAAAGGTATAATAGATAAATGTAAGGATGAAGCTTTACAAATTTGTCAATGGCAAACTGAAATAAAAGGAAGGAATCACCAAACTGAAAGTAGAAGAAGAGGTCTATAAAGATGCAGCAATGCAAGCAGAAATAATGAACAAATGTTTCCAATCAGTTTTCACTAATGAAAAGGAGTTTGTGGAAGGGGAGGGAGTGACTAGAAATGTAGTGATAAAAGCTATAAAAGTGAAAGTACAGGAAGTGTATAAATTACTGGAAACTCAAGATGTAAGGAAAGCACCAGGACCAGATGGAATCTCTAATTGGGTGCTGAAGGAATGCAGAAAACAACTGGCAGATAAGATTCACAGTTTAATTGTGTGTTCTCTGGAAGAGGGGAAAGTGCCTCAAGAATGGAAGAGGGCAAATGTGGTACCAATTTATAATGGAGGAAACGGGGAAGAACCCCTGATTTATAGACCAGTGTCCCTAACCAGCATGACTGCAAAATTGTGTGAAAGAATTCTGAAAGATAGATGAATAAAATATCTGGAAGAGATGAATATTTTGGCTGATAGCCAGTTTGGATTTAGAAGTGGAAGGTCATGTGTTTCCAACTTGTTGAGTTTTTACTCAAGATCGATTGACGTGCTACAGGAGAGAGATGGTTGGGTGGATTGTGTGTATTTGGATTTGGAGAAGGCCTTTGACAAGGTACCCCATAAGAGACTAATGTAGAAACTGGAGCATATAGGAGGACTGAAGGGGAACCTCCTGGAATGGATGAGAGACTTTTTGAAAAATAGACAAATGAGGACAGTAATAAAGGATAGGATGTCTGGATGGAGGGAAGTAACAAGTGGAGTCCCACAGGGCTCGGTGTTGACGCCAGTAATGTTCCTGATTTATGTAAATGATATGGTAGACGGAGTGAACAGTTATGCAAGTCTGTTTGCAGATGATGCAAAGATCATGAGGAAAGTAGAGGTTGAAGAGGATTGTAAAATGCTGGAGGAGGATCTGGATAGGATAAACGATTGGAGCCGGATGTGGGAAATGAAATTAAATGTAAAGAATTGCAAAATATTGGAAATGGGAAATAGTACCAAGAGGCCATCATTGAATTATTTCATGGGTAATGAACCAATCACAAAAACGAGAGAAGAGAAAGATTTGGGAGTGCTGGTCCAGGACAGTTTGTCATCTGAGAAACACATTAACAAGGCAGTTGGAGGGACGTATAAACTCCTGACTAATATAAGAGTAGCTTTTCATTATATGGACGAGGAGATGATGAAAAAATTTATTGTGGCTAAAACTGCAGCAGTAGTGTGGTCACCTCACAAAAAGAAAGATATAAACAAGATTGAGAGAATACATAGAACAGCATCCAAAATGGTCCCCAGTCTGGCAGATCTGTCGTACAGAGAGAGGCTGGAAAAGCTGGATTTGCCTTCCTTAGAAGAAAGGAAAAAGAGAGGCAACATGATTGCAGTGTTCAGGACCATGGTAGGGGTAGATAAAATTGACAAAGAAGATCTGTTTATATGGGATAAGAGAGCAACAAGAGGACACGGAATGAAACTGAAGAAACTAAGCTACTTGATGGATATCAAGAAATATAGTTTTCCTTATAGATGTATAGACCTGTGGAATACCCTGGACAAAAAGATCGTCCAGTCTAAAAACTTAAATGAGTTTAAAGCTAAATTTGACTTATTGGGAAACAGAAATGGGACCCCACGAGTGTAGCTCATTTCCTGTATATCACCATTAGGTAAATACAATTAGGTAAATACACACACACACACACACACACACACACACACACACGGTACAAAACTCCTCACCTCCCAACCGATCTGGTCCTGCAGGAAGATCATCACCACTGAAGAAGTACGTGATATTCTTTTTTTTATCTACCTATTTACCTCTATTTATGTCAGTATATTTACATATACATATATATCGTTATTTACTTCAACACAGATGACAGGGAAATAAGTACAGCATCAGTTTCAGTTCCTAGCAAAAGGTTTAGTGTTCATGTGTGGTTTGTGAGAGGACTAAAAACAAAACAGAAGTACTTATATAAATAGTTGTTGGTATAAAACCAAAGGAAGCGTAGCTAGCATGCAAAAAAGTGTTAGCGTGCTACGGGAAAATAACGAAAATAAGCGCGGCTGATGATGGGTCAGCATGGGGGAAAATACAGCTTAGTTTTTTGCATTTTTCTCAAAAAGTATGAGGCCTAGGATCACCGTTCTTTATTCCAATGAAAGGGAATGGAATTCTGCATAGGATGATGGAATAAAAACATAACTGTGCCGAGAAACGTTCTTCACTAAAGCCCCCCGAATAAAAAAGTTGTTGCCTGTCAGAAATGAGTTTTACTTTTTCGGTTACTACTCGAAGACCATACCTCGTATCAAACTAGGACCTGACCCATTTGAAAGCAAATTAAATTCTCTTTCGATTGATGGTATAAAATGTAGAGACTGATTAGTAAACATTCGACTTATGATGTTGGGAAGTGAAATCTATGATCCCTAATGTTTATTCCGAGGGCTCTAACGTATGTATAGTGTGTTTTTTTTGGTGTTATTTTTTGCTTATCGTGTAGAACAAACATCGACGAATATGTGGGTTTTGTGGCAAAATAAATATGTTTGGGTTGTAAAAATAATCCGAGAATACTCATTTTTGGAGTGCGTGGCAGCCAGGGGAGGAGAGGAGAAAAGCCAGGGCATCATATCCCAGAAAATAACTTATCTGCGTGCGAAAGGGTTAACATTTCCATTTGGAAATTTTATGTGAAATCAAGGTGAATATAAGTAGTTATTACCACGTGGTCAAAAAGGAAACATTTTGATAATAAATCATGGAAACATTGTTATAATTTTGCAACACACTGCCTTACAAAAGAGAATATGCAAAACGCAGTTCCCTTTCATTACTGTTGTTAGTTGTAACAAAGAATGGTTCTGTGCAGCCTGAATCTAACTTTTTGCTTGGATGTCATACGTTAAATGAAGGTCAGTTACAAAGTATGTAAATGTTGAATCGCCAAACATTTACCAAGGATGTACAATATTCATCAGGCTTAATCAAAGTATGATTTGTAGAAGTAGCCTAAAAATGACATATTCTAATTGTATGTTCTTAACATCCTCATCATCCAGTTCCATGTACTTAATATGGTTGAAAAGATCTAGAGATATAAGCAAAGAAAGAATTAAAGTAGGAGAACTATCAACAGAGTTTTCCATTAAAAGTCTTACATATCTTATCAGTCACTCCTTAAAGCCAGTCAATTTAGAGAATGAAAAATATCTAGTAAAATACACAGTTTATCTCTGTCTTCACACAAACACACACACACACACACACACACACACACACACACACACACACACACACACACACACACACACACACACACACACACACACACACTCAGACACACACACACTCAGACACACACACACTCAGACACACACACTCACACACACACACACACACACACACACACACACACACACACACACACACACACACACACACACACACACACACACACACATGCACGTGCAAGTGCTCAGAGAGAGAGAGAGAGAGAGAGCATTTTCTATTATCATAATCATCAATCGTCATTCATCTTCATTACTCTCAGTAACTCACTTGTTCTGAATGACCCTATTCATTCTCTTTCCCATCGTTATCCGTGTTGAAGTACAGTACATTCTCTTTTTTTCGACAAAACATTTATCGCAGCTCCTCTGAACCTTTTACTTCATGCCCACCCAGTTACGGCGAGCACGCACCTGCCATCAAACTACTCACTCAAACCCCCTTTCTGTTCCATTCTTCCATGCACATTTTAACCGATAATCTCAGCCCTTCAATTACATGTAAGTACGGGATAGTATACTCTAAAGCAATTTTCTAAAGCTTTCTTTCCCTTTGCATACAATGTCCAATCTTATGACTCACTGGGTTCAGGCATCACAAAAACAAAGGATCTTGATACTATGCATCGTTTGTTTGAATTCCCTTGGACAGGATAACCCGTGTACAGTACATTGCCATCCTTTACTTAATGATCACTTTTACCAATTTGTTGAGTTATGACATGCAGGAAGTTCCCTAGCTTTTTTGCCCTTCCCTATCCCCCCATCTTCTTCCACCTCCCCTCCTTTCTGTATCACACCCACCATGTTTTCACGGCCAGAGGTTGACAAATGTGAGGGAGGCAGACCCAGTTGCGGCGCCATTTGTAAACCTTCAGTACTAGTATACAGGTTTTGCCTTCATGGTCAAGGCTCTCACACCACCACTGCCAACTCTGATATCCAGTGCAATGTGCTGAGTTGGATTAATAGCATCTCTCTCTAGTGATAAATAAAATTAATAATTATCTTCTGATGATTAAGTCAAAACAGCCAACGAAAAGCTGATGTGACAAGTGAAGTAAAGTGATTTTTTTAAGAAATCGAAAACAACTTAGCGACACCGAGAACATAAAAAGATTAAGACAAAATACTGGCACTGAGGAAGATTCTGACGAACGTAAAGAGCCCCTCCCCCCCTCAAAAAAAAAGAAAAGAAAAGAAAAGAAAAGAGTTTATGAGGCATTAAAAGAGCCAGACTGTCTACTAAAAACACGTGAGCCTAAGCTGAAGTAAATAGTATAATAGTCTCACTCTACATATTTTTTAATGACTTGAAACAATACAATACAATTACCTGAGGCTATAATCGCACCTCAAATCACCATAAGTATAAAGAAGCTAATGGTTGCACAAAATAATTCGCCGGTGGTGGCGGTGCAGGTTTGAGGGTGTTGATGAAAGAGTGAAATCAGAATTAGAGCACCAATGTCGTTGTAGTGGCCATGCTGCCTCACACCACAACATCACCACCACACAAACACCACAGTATCACCACCACAACATCAAATAGTGGCACAACATCACACCTCCATCACAGCTACTGCTCATCACAACACCTCCATCACAGCAACTGCACATCACAACCAATTTTACATCACACCATCACACCGACACCACATCACCATCACAACACCACCATAACATCACAACACGACCATTACAACGACACACATATCTTCTAGAACGCCACACCTACATCACTACCATTCCACTATAGTCTCACCAATCTAAAACCAAGGTTTGGGTGGAGTCCAGCCGGGGATTTCCCGGCGTACAGCGTTGCCTTTATTTCCTATACTCTGATTGGCTAGTGGCTGACCTGACACCGTTAGAGTTCGCCGCTCACATCTCGCCACCTGGCTTGACATGACTTCACCCACTTCTGTGTGTGTGTGTGTTTGTGTATGTGTGTGTGTGTAAAGACAAACTAATTTAAGTTATAAATATAACCAAAATAACATTTAAAAATCGCATTCTCTCTCATACAATTTATGATTCCTAGTATGGGCCTGGATGTTGCCGCTCGTAAGTGTTTTAACTTATTTATTTTTATTAAGAAAATAGCGTATGTTCTACTGATTCCTTCAAATTATATTATAAACGTAATTGTTACATTACTTACCCAACTTAGAACTACCGTGAAAGTCGGTAAAAGTAACTACGTTTTTTTCAGCAACACTGTAAAATATATATGCCACGTTTCTTTATTGATGTACAAGAGCCATATACATTACAAGTTTATCTTCCTTTGATATGCTAGAATACTTACGTTTATATTGTAATAGTATGTGTGTACCTACCTGTGAGGCCTATTACATATATAACAGAATCTACTCATCGCGCGTTTAGGAAGTATGGCATGGCTGCACCCAGCGCCAGACCCCACCCAAACCTTGGTTTTAGATTGGTGAGACTATACTAAAAACACACCTCCAAAACTGTAACGACACTATATCGTTACCATACAACCATACTACTATTACTACACAAGAACACCACCACCATCATACCAACACCACAACACCAATACCACCATCTCAGTAATACCACAGCGTCATCACAGCAACACCACAACGCCACAATCCCTGCAGTTCCTTAGCACTACCACAATCCCACCATCATAACATCAACACATCCACAGCCCCATGTCACTACCTCAACATCACCATTATAACAACAACGTATTCACAGTCCCACTTCATTACAGCACCATCAACATCCCAACAACACCACATTATTCCTAGAAACATTATCATGCCATCTCAATACACCATCACATTGGGAACGTAATCCATCACGGCAACACCACACCACATCACATCACCATACTACAACACCAACTCACAACAGTGCCACAATGCCAATACAGTAGTCATACCACACCAGACTGACACCATGTCGCTGACACACCTCAATATTCTAATCCACTACCTCACACCTACAGCACATCTCACAATATAACCACATCACAAATCTACTAAATTATCTCACCAAACTTCTAAGCAAACAACCACACCTAGAAAAATCATTGCCCTACTCCCTCTCTCCACACACACACACACACACCACATAGGTCTAGATTTGACTTTACCCTGCAACTTTGATCTTTGACACGCTGTTGTCAAAATTGCAACCCTTTACCTTGGTTTGCCCCGAACCCTTCCACCATGTTTTTACGTTGACTCTGCCATGTGACCTTCACCACTGACCTATTGTTCTGGAAAATATAACAGTCTCTTCGCTGACCCTCAACCCTGTCACCAAGTATGGTTAAAATGAGATCACAACTCCTATTGAGTACTAATTTTAGTACACTATCACTCGGTCACCTCTTACTTACATCAGGGGTTTCCAACATTTTTTGTTCCACGGACCTTTTGGTACTGCAGGGGTCGCCAAATCAAAGTATACATCTAAAAATTGTTTTAATTTTGAGTAGTTATTTTTCATTGCACTTACGAACACAATGAAGAATACATTTAGTCACATACCAACACATTTGGTCACATGCCAGACAGACAAACGTAGGTGCAACCAATACAGCTCTCACCATAACAAGACATTTACATGACTTAGGAATCACTTTAGACTCCTTTTATAGGTAATAAGATTAACAGGTTGAGATAACTATAGTATTCACCATCACTATCATCACCCTCAGCTTAACTTGCTAACAACAGTGGATTAGCTGTCTAATACAATTGTTCTTTCGGTAGGTAAAGATGAGTCGAATTATTCCATGGATCATGTTCCTGTTGATATCAAGAGGATCACCTCACTTACACCCTCAACATGGAGTCAGACAAGGGTGCCTGATCGCCCCAGCAGCCTCAACGGCAATAGTACAGGACATAAGTACCGAAATTAGTTTAGACGAACAGGAAGACTTACCAATAATGTTACAGGAAATATCAGGACCAGTTAGAACTCTGGAAGCGGTATTAACACGCCCTTCCACACATGATCACCCCACACAGGAAGTGGCTGAATTCATTAACTGACTGGAAGCTAGAACAGACTAAGCACATACTGATCACCATGATCCAGGACATCCCATCAGGTGGGAGTAACACACTTACGGAAGGAAACGACATCACAAGTACACATAACAGACGTGGTCTGTCCGACCTGGGTGGAGCAATTATAGGCAATATTTTTTGGACTGGCTACAGAAAATGATCTGGAGAAAATAAATAACAAATAACAAAATTGCACAAATTCTCTCATATCAACATAAGCTGGCCGATACGCAGAACACCTTAATGCCGATGATTGTAAAGAACCTAACGAAGGCATAAACGTCAACTTTAGGAATTGTGGAGAAAGTAAATGCACTAGAAGGAAACAATACACCATTCCAACACCTCTCAGTGATCATGGAACATGTGACGTAATAATACTACAGTTAGACAATACTAGAGCTCATTATCAGTCTTTCATGAAAGGAATTGCTAATGCTGATAACAGAAGGATCACCATTGATTTACTACCCATTCGCAGTCTCCGTCAAATAATTAGTCAAGGCATACATAAGCATGATTCGAATCCTTTGTTTGAGGAAAGAAATCTAATGTTTTATTATCCATATTTGGAATCAACACTCACAACATCATTAGTAGTTCCTGTACCGTTCGTAACATATGATTTTTTCACAGTGTATCAAATATATTCGTTTCCTTCTAAGAAAGATAACTCACTGATCACCATCAACATCAAAACAGAAGTCATCATGGCCTACAAGAAACAAGACGCTGTCACTTAAACTAGTGAAACAACAATTGAACACAAATGTCGCACATCATTACATGCATTTCACCTTTGTCCTTCGTACGTCTTCACATTACAGCCAGCTGAGACAGTCCCTTGTGAAATGACAATCATAAAAATCATGACATCCCTGACCACTGCAACTTCACGTTTGCTCCAGATAAACTCATCCATCATCAATGAATTTGACATTCGCAGTTCCTCTACTTCACTCAAAATACATCAGTTTTTGTGACTTGCCCAGACACACCTCCAACCCATACATAACCATCTGGTTTATACATCTCACCACTTTACTGTGCACTTCTGACACCTACATTATCCACTTTGCCCACTAAATAGTATTATACCATTCTCAACCACACACACGAGTACATCCAGCCAATACCTAGGAAGAACTTAAAATTAAGTGCATCCATTAAGTTGACTTCACCCAAGTCTGAAAATATGCAGCTAGTAAATCAGACAGTACAACCTTGAGAAGAATACGGTAGGATTATGTTAAACCCATATTAAGTGTACAGCCCAGCTCCAGTCATCTTTGTAATTTTCTCCATCATATTTGCTATATTACTTCTGGCCATGCACAAAATGAAAGCCAGGGTTGCTAACCTGGAATCATTGTTTAAGAACTGTTCTGTACAAGTGAGACAGACTAAGTAAATACTGTAAGTTTTATCTGTCTATCTATCGATCTGTCTGTCTATCTATGTATCTATCTATCTATCTATATATATATATATATATATATATATATATATATATATATATATATATATATATATATATATATACAGTTTTATTGTTACATTCATATTACCACCCCCCTGGGGGTAGGGTTTTTTTTTTCAAGAATACTCCCCCAGTATCCCTGCTTGTCGTAAAAGGCGACTAAAAGGGTTGGCGGAGGGTTAGTGCCCCTCCCCGGAAAACAATTAACTAAAAAAACAAACAATAAGCCTCGGACAAGGACTGACCAAACGATGACGACCAAGGACCGGACAAAGGACATGGTTATCGGAACGTGGAATGTAAGGGGAGCGAATGATGAGGTGAAAGAGAGAGATTGTCCAGGTGCTTGAGGGTGCGAAAGTGGATGTATGTGGAATAAATGAAACAAAATGGAGAGGAGAAAGTGTGAGAGAATGGGAGTATGGATGGGGTTTATGTGCAGGAGTAGGTGAGAATGAAAGGGCAAAGGAAGGAGTACGTATAGTTGTGAGTAAAAGATGGAAGAGGAGCATAAGACAGTATGGATCAGTTGGGTCAAGGATTGTGTGGGTAAAGTTGAAAGTTGGAATACAAATGTGGGCGATTGTGTGTGTGTATGCGCCAATGCAAGATCGTGCTAGAAGAGTGAGAGAAGAGTTCTGGACAAATGTAGAAGTGTGCATGGAAAAGTTTGGAAGGAATGAGAGAGTGTTTTTGATCAGTGATATGAATGGTAAAGTTGGGAATGTGAAGGTGGATGGAATAGTTGGTGAGTGGGGTGTGCCTGCTGAGATAGTTGAGAATGGGAGTGCGTTAGTGGACATTTGTGCTGGGAGGGGGTTGGTGATAGCCAATACCCTCTTCAGGCATAAAATGATCCACAGGTATACATGGCGAGTGATGAGAAGGGTGGGTGGTGAACTGAATGAAAGGAAGGCAATGATTGATTATGTGTGTGTGGATGAAAGGATGCGAAGATGTGTAATGGATGCAAGAGTTTATAAAGGTTGGGGGAGTGGACTTTCTGACCACTACTTGGTGGTGGCCAGAATTAGAATTCAAGTAAGATGGAGGAATAGAAGAAGGGAAAGACGAGAGGAAGGAGTAGTTGCAAGGAGAGTGGAAAGGTTACAAGAGGATGAGAAAAAGGTAGAGTATAAGAGAGAAGTGGAGGAACGATTGGGCAAATATGAATTGGAACAGATGGGAGACGTGGAAGGTGTGTGTAGAATATTTACAGAAGAAATATGTGCAGCATGTGATGTGGTGTGTGGAAGGAAGAGAAGACGGGGTGCAATGAACAGCTTGGTGGACTGAAGAGGTGAAACAGGCTGTGGCACAAAAGAAGAAAGCATACAATGAATGGGTGAGAAATAGGGGCGTGGAAGAAGTTGAGAGGCGGAAGAGAGAGTTATATGTAGAAAGAAAGAGAGAGGTGAAAAGATTAGTAAGAGAGAGTAAGAAGAGAGTGGATGAGGAATTTGGAAGGAATTTGAGTGTAAAGTGGAGGGACTGTAAGAAAATGTTCTGGAAAGAGGTGAAAAAAGTAAGACAGGGTGGAAGTGAAGTTAGCAGGGGAGTGAAAGATAAAAACGGTAGATTACTAGTGGAGAAGGGAGAAAAAGTGAGCAGATGGAGAGAACACTTTAAGGAGTTGTTGAACATAGAGGATGGAAGTAATGCGAGTGTAAGTGGCTGGGGAATGGCTGGGAGAAGGAGGGAGGTGAGAAGACAGGAAGAAAACAGTAGGATTGAAGTTGTGGAAGCAATGAAGAAAGTCAAACTGGGGAAAGCCCCAGGAATTGATGGAGTGTGTGGTGAAATACTGAAGCATGTGGGAGAAATAGTAGTAGAATGGATGTGGAAGATGTGCAGATTGGCCTGGGAGGAAGGTAGAGTCCTGGAGGATTGGAAGTCAGGTATAATTATTCCCTTGTACAAAGGAAAAGGGGAAAAAGAAGTGTGTGGTAATCATAGGGGCATTTGTCTTCTTAGTATAATAGGAAAAGTGTATGAGAGGATACTTATTGACAGAGTTAGAGAAAGAACAGAGAAATTAATTGGAGAAGAACAGGGAGGCTTTAGGAAGGGAAGAGGTTGTGTAGATCAGATATTCATTCTTAGATCTTTAGTGGAAAAGTTTCTAGAGAAGGGAAAGAAGTTGTATGCGGCTTTCATGGATTTGGAGAAAGCATATGACAGGGTGGATAGACAAGGATTGTGGAAAGTGTTAAGAATATATGGAGTAGATGGGAAGTTGCTGAATGCTGTGAAGAGTATGTACGATGGTGCGAAGGTTGCAGTGCGTGTGGATGGTGAACTAAGTGAATTTTTAACTTTGAAAGTTGGGTTGAAACAGGGATGTTTCATGTCTCCATGGTTGTTCAATCTTTACATGGATGGGGTAATAAAAGAGGTACAAGGTAGGGTAGTGGATGTTGGAGTGGCCCTGGTGAGAGAGGATAGTGTTAGGAAACTCCCTGTACTGTTGTTTGCAGATGATACTATGTTGTTGAGTGAAGACGAAGGGGAGCTGCAAGGCTTGGTGGATGAGTTTGGGAGAGTGTGTAAGAAACGGAATCTAAAGATGAATGTACGGAAGAGTAAAGTGATGGTCTTTGAGAGAGGTGAAGTCCGTGAATGTACAGCGAGGTTGGATGATGAGGAATGGGAATATGTGAGTACGTTTAAGTACTTGGGTAGTGTGATGAGTAAGGATGGAGGTTTGGAGGGTGAAGTGTTTGAAAGGGTACAGCAGGGAAGAAAGGTTGCTGGTTCTTTGAAAGCAGTGATAAGAAACAGGGAAGTGAGCATGGACGTGAAAAAGTTACTACATGACAGTATTGTGATACCAACTCTAAAGTACGGAAGTGAAGCTTGGACCTTGTTGAAAGGACACAAGTCAAGAGTGAGAGCAGTGGAAATGAGTTATTTAAGAGGAGCCTGTGGAGTCACATGGAGAGACAGGCTGACGAATGAGGATATAAAGGAGCGTTGTGGTGTGGGTGTGGATGTGATAGGAAGCGTTATGAGGAACACACTGAGGTGGTTTGGCCATGTGGAGAGGATGGAGGGTGAAAGACTGACGAAGAGAGTGTATGTGAGTGAGGTGGAGGGGGGAAGAGGGAGGGGGAGGCCGATGATGAGATGGAGGGATGGGGTGGAGAGGTATATGAGAAAGGGGGGTGTGAGTTGGGAGCAGGGCAGTGAAATGGCGGGGGACAGGGCGACTTGGAGGCGATTTGTTTGTTGCCACCCCAAACGGGATTGAGGCGTCTGGCAATAGATAGATAGAGAATAGATATTACCACAATGACTAAACTTGTGATTACTGTTACAATATTATCACAGTTATGTTACTTTTACAGTACTGCTGTATGTATTTCACTTAATTAGCTTACAGGCTGATTGTAATGTGTATTTACAATGCATTAATTCGTTATGACAGTATTTACTGTCGTTGGTACGACAGCTTTGCGTGACCGAGCGATATGTAGGCATTATATAGGCACTTGTATATATCTCATAACACAATTTGCAGGCTGTAGTGTCTACTGGAGACATACACAGCTTCTCACAAGGAGTGTCAATCCACGTAGGCTAATGTATATCCACAGTCTTGTTGTCCCAGACCATCAAGTAACATATAATGTATCTCAAACAATCTCTTTGTAGTCCAGACAACCAAGAATTTCATGACGTATTCAAACACGTAAGGTAACCAGCTCTAGTCGGTCAGTTCATGTGAATGGAAATCTACCTGACATTACATCACACACATCCATCCTCTCCATCTGTATATAACGTCGAAGAGATTCCCTTCAGGTTGGAAGGGGCTAGTGAAGGCCTGAGAACATAATCAGGGCGGAGGCAGGAGATAGGGTCAGCTACAGTAGGAGGCTTTGCCGTCACGCTACTTTACGTTACTCTGTAAATCACAGTTCAGTACAACTGTGTACAATAAACTCTGTAACCCAAGAGTTACTCTTTAACTCACCTCGCTGGTACACTAAGGGGGAAGGTGAGGAAGAGAGAAAGAGACCTATCTATTCACTCTAGCCAACGACGCACCATTTTACTAAGCAGCGACAAGTTCAAGACATATTATGTCTCACGATTTTATTCTGACAGTGCTTTGACGATCTATAATTAACCTTCCCATCTCTCTACCTGTCTCTACGGTTATGCTCATCGAGATTATTCCTGATGGAAGATTAGGATAAACAATTTCTGATTCTTATTGTTGTATACTTGAAATTTGCAGCAACAAAAATAACAATCGTTACTACGATTTTGAGGTTCCCTCCATATCATCGGAATACCGGAAGCAAGAGCCTTCTTTTTACCTTTTGCCCACTGTCTCAGTTCCTCAACACAAACAGAACAGACGATGAAAAGGGCCTACTTTTTGTCCTGGTCACCAAGTTTTGTTCGAGAGTAGGGTAATAAGCTTTCTAAACAAAATCTATTATGTTCTGTCTGTTTTTGCACAAAAACTTTTCAGCAAATGTATAAAACTAGTCAGAACTGTTCACACAACCTCTAGCCACCATAATACGATCGTTGACAATAAAACATTTTTAATTTATCTGTAAAGAAAAAACAATAAATATCACAACTTCATCAATAAAAATAATATTATCAATAATTATCAGTGATAAAAAAAGAATCACTCAGCTGAAAGTAACTTACAAGCATACTAATCAACTGAGTCACATTGAGATGTTTGCAACACTCCCATACTGGTGTGACTCATCACTATGTTGTGCTCCAGTTATATTCTGGTTTATTATGAAATAAAATAGCTGTCTTGTTTTAAACTTGGATTTTGATATCAGTAATTACTAAATTCAAGCATATTATGATTATAATAAAATACTCATAATTACATGATTATTTAGTGTGAAACGATAATTAAAAATAAAAAAAAAGTATTTTGTGAAAAAAATGTTATGTGATTGAGGAAAATGGTTTCCATTTTTTTATTTCATCGCCCAATGATATATAAAATCACATAAAATAATCAAAACATTTTCTCAATGTATAAATGTGCTATTGACACCATCCAGGTACCCCCAGTAATGATGATTTTTTAAAAATAAGAAATTGCTTTCAGTCATCAATATTGTAAATAATAATGTGATACCCCACAAATGTAATCAGTAATTCATAAGACAACATAATCCAGATGTGAAAAATAATTTTAATTACAGAGATACCGTAGTACGGTGCTTTATGAGATGCGTCAAATTAACTACCTTTTCCGGCCAAAAAAAATAAAATAAAAAAGGACAAGTAAACGGAAAAAAATATGAAGTTGCTTGCTCATCTTATAAGCTAAAATCAATGGGTCATTTCTTTCAGCTATTCAAGCTGAAGTAACGTTAATGAGAGGGTATTTTATCTACTAGCCTAGAAAATCGAGAAAGTTTTGGACGTCACATCGAATACCAGCTTCCACCGACAATCTAGATAGTAATTTTTATTTCGTTAAAAGTAAGCTTGAAGATGTTGCTCTGACAAGTACTGTTTGTTGAAGGAAATAGTAACATCAGTCGAACAGCCTTCTCGGCAACATGTGTGTATGATTTGAGTAATTTACACGAGATGTGAATTAGATTCTATTTCAAAGAGATCACGGACATTATAGTAATTCACAATGTCATTAAAATCTTCCTAACTCTTCTCATCTACAGAAGCAGGATCTGTATTGAAATGACTCCTAATTAATTTTAAATCCATTTCTGACAAGGCTATGAAATATTTCTGTAGTTCATTTTGCAGAGAGTGAAGATGTTCTGTTATCAGACTTGCCACTTGATCTGCAATGGTGATGCCCCGCATGTCATCTTCTAAAACGTATCAGAATTTCCTATTTTTACTTCTGTTCGCCGCGGTTCTAATTTTATCACAAAACCCCTCAGCTTATCAACAAAGTCTGTGACAATAACATCAACCCCTTGCAAAGATCTGTTGAGATTTTTTAGGCGAGTAAACCTGTCAACCAAGAAAGCAAGATGAGTTACTCACTTTGTATCACTCAACTCTGAATAATACAACTTCGAATCCTGTTTTTCAAAACGACTGAAGAAGCCTTTCATTTCCTCTTGTAGTTCATACACTGTGCACGAAATTTCTTCGAGATAACCATTGAGCATGTATGTGATATATGAGAGTTTCGCGTGCAGAATCTAAGTCAGAACATAGAAACCTGAACCGTCTAGTATTAAGAGCACTTGACTTTACAAAGTTGACCATATTTACCATAATATCCTGCACCTCCTTCGGTCGGTAAGCAACGTCTTAGAAACCAGAACTTGCCTGTGAATCATGCAATGTAAATGCTCTGTCTTACTGTTAGCTGCTTTAATTCTTTGGAATCATGACTGAATAGGAGCTCCATCTGTTGTTCAGCAACAGAAATTATTCTGATGTAGTCCCTCGTTTTCAAAGATTTTTTTTTTTATTTTTTAATGAGATCTGCACCAGAAGTTGGAGCTTCAAGGGGATGACAAAAAAGAAACTCTTCCTTAAAATCAACATCTTTTAGGTATCTTGTGTGCATCAACAGTTATGAGCACAGTTGGCCACGTCTGTGGTTTCATCCTACTAGACAGCATATGTACCCAAGGGGACTGATTTCATTTCTGTAACAACTTGGCCTTTGATATCTGCTGACATATCTGATACACGTCGCTGAACAGTATTGTCTGACAATGCCAGAGTACTACGTTTATTAGCTGACTCTTCTCCCAGCAAAGTCTTTACATGGTACTGGTACGTGCTACGATCAGCCCTTCTCCAGTGGAATGGGTTATCTTTTTTTTTTTTTTTTTCTCAGCGATTCTCAGTGAAATTAGACAATTATGAAGCATGAAGAGTTGCTTTGTCTGACTGATGGAAATTTCCTAATTGATCCAGTCTTGACTACTTCAAAGTAGTTTCTCCATACTTGAGTAGTCTATATCTTTTCCCTCCAATTCTTGGTGACAACCATGTAAATGCTGATGAAGCAGTCATGGCTTTCTTGCAGCTGTAGACAGTACTTTTGCACAAATGGCACACTGGCATTTCATATAATATTTGTACAATTACTGAATGCGAACTTGATATATTCACTGTAACGACGTGTTTTCTCTTCAGCCTCCATTCTGCAACAAAGGCAAAATATCACAGAGCCCAAGGTTTATTAGATATTCATTAACATTTCGTACGTGGGCTTGGGTACAGTACTGTACAAAATTAGTGAGCTGCGTCATCAGTGTTATGGTGGCTCAAAATACATCGTAATGATATAACAAAATGTAACTTAACAGCCAATTTTCAGTGATACAACAGGAAACTGGTACCTGGAGGCAACTCCAGACTAAACACGTTGGTTTACTTTGGTTTAGATAAGCTAGGCTGCAGTAGATTTAGCAGAGGCACGGAATACACACGTGGCAGATTGAGATTAATAAAAACAAAGTTGAGTTGTAACACTGTGTTCTAGAAAACAGGTATGGACTTATGAAGAAATGGTGAACACATTTGCATACATATATGCCAAGTAAAATACGAAACTATCTAATGTATACTTCACAAATATTCGACATGCTATTTATAGACTTTAGTTAGCACAATTTCTTCATTATACAGATGCAAACAAAATGAAAGGAGGGAAAAAAATTAAGAGAACCATTAGCTTACCGAATATATATAAAAGATAAATGCTGAGAGCCTGGAGAAGAGTGATATGGCTACACGTGGCAGCCAGCAGGATAGATGACAAGGTTTTCTGACGCTGCCAGAATTATAAAAAACTGCCAATAACTGATCACTTACTTCCTGTTTATTCTATCTTTACGGTAAACAGGCATAATGTGATCCATTTAGCAGCCCGTGATGGCAAGTCTAGGTGCCCCACAAGGCCTGCCGGGACAGCTTACAGGACGACGCCCTCTATACTGTATTTGTAGGCTGGGCGGTGACTGGACGCTGGCAAAACACATTACATAATTTTAGGCGACAACCTCCCTAAACACGCATAATGGTCCGACACAATACACTGTAATCTTTCCACGTGAAGACTACTTGCAGTTTTCATATTAAATGTTTCTGTATTATTTGGACTCTTTATAGTTCTTCACGCAGATGATATTTGCTACCTAAGGATTTTATAAGGCATCATTTGATTTACCTTGCCTTATTAGCTAAGTTTAATATTTTGAAGTCGGCACTGTGACTGACTGACTTGAAAATAGTCAAAGGTTTGCCGCAAACCCGAGACTTGAGCCCAACCGCCGATTCAGCGTTGGGCCAAGTCAAGCTGGCTGAGCCCAGCTTGAGTAAGCCGTGAGCCTGGCCTTCGGACCGTTCCAAGTCCGACTTTCAAGTCCAGCTCAGGCCCCGTTCCGGCATTTGGGACTAAGAGCACCAGCGTTTTACATGTCGTGTCTTTGCTGACCGTGGCTTCCATATGGCTATCAGGACAGGTTGATGGCAGGTTCAGGAAGTTTCACGTAACTAGAATATTCCTGTAAGTCTGGGTCTTGGATTTCTTTTTCCTTGTGTGAGCTTGGACACCCTTGTGCAGACGAAGGAGTAAAGATTGTTCCTCGCATTTAGCAAAGATACATAAAAAAATAATTATGAACATATCACGTTGAACAGTAAATGATCTCAAGCTGGTTATGGAGTATGTGGCCTTATTACGCTGGCAGTGTAACCTACACACACACACACACACCGCTCGCTGGTGCAGTGGTAACGCTCTCGCTTGCCAACTGGTGGACGGGAGTTCGCGCCTCGCTCAGGTTGCGAAAAGTTTCACTGACGAAGTGGGTGGTTACTGTCCCCCTTGAGCAAGGGGACGGGTGTGTGCGTGTGTGAAGGTCACAGCCTTGCCCTTAGATCGGACTATATGAGCTCTCGGCTCCCTTCCGGGAGGGTAAAAGCTGACGATCACGACCATCAAAGTGATCCTGACCGACCCGGTGAATTACACACACATTTTAGAAGCATATATATTGATGGACCCTAATGCCAAATGCCATAGCCGCCCATTCACAAACGATTCAACAGTAAGATTTATTGGTTATCATCATCATCTGCGGTACAGTGATAAGTGATATTCTAACTGACATAAGAAAATGCATGACGATACTACTCAGAGGTAAACATAATTGCTAAAGGATATTGTTGGGGCTGATAACATTGTTTTAACACAATTATCATTCGTCTCTGCAGTACGCTTCCGTCTTTAGGTTTCAGTCTCGTTACCACCAAACGATTTTGTTCCGCAGGACTGACACAACATAATTATTGAAGAGATAAAAAAAAAAGTCTTTACTGCCTTCATCAATCAATGAAGTCAGTTCTGTTCCTGTTATTGTCACAGTCAGACGATGTAATTCAAGACAGGAATCCCCTCGGACTGAAGGGGTAGAAATAAATAGTTAGAACAAAAAAGGCTACATGAAACTGTGGAATAGCTACTCTGAAAATGGGTCCAGCACTCACATTAAAATGTTTTAACCTCCGAGGAGTATGAGTAATGAAGCAGGATTATCTTTCATCTTAACCACCGTGAACACTGGCTGCAGTATTGAATACGATATCGCATATGTATAATATATATATTTTTCCAAACTCATTGTCAGGAGCAATATGCGGATTTGTATAAGAAATGTTAAAGCTAATTAACTGAAGCTTGATATAAATTTTTTTCTAAATTTCGTTTTTCATTTCTTAAAGAGGGAGAAGATGAGTGAGGAAAAAGCCGTGAAACAGTAATGAGAGAGAGAGAGAGAGAGAGTCTCGAGGAATAGACCATGGTAGAGAACAGGGCCGGCCTTTGGAGCTGCGGGTTCTAATTTGGAATATTTTTGGCGGGCCCCCAGGTTCACAGCCAAGGTCTGTAGAATCATAGAGATATAAATAAAGTCTATTATAGACTTTATATCACTATGGTTAAATGGAAAACAATCAAAATGTGAGCTTAAAAAGTGCATGCGAGTTAATGGACCAAATGTTTAAATACTTGAGTCTGAATATAATCCTACAGCATATTTTGCAACAGAGATGTGCATGCGCATCAAGATTTAACATAGTAATTTAGTCACATGATACTGTTAAAATAAATTTTTACAGGTCTATAAATTTTAAAAAGCTGTTACACATATGTTTACATATTTGTCTTTAACTTTTTCGGAGAAACTAATTTTTACGCAGTTCTATAATCAATTAACATATTCTTAAATTCAAGTACAGTAGAATAATCAATATATAAACAGTATAAACAAACACAACTTACTTTTTAAGAAATTAAAAGAAAATTATAATCACTGGTGTTCTCTGTAAATCCCTCAATGTGGTGTTAGGTGTATGTTGCAATGTATTGTGTGTACTTGACAAGAGTAGAATAGATTAGGCACTAGATCCCTAGTGCTGGGCCGCCTTAGGCGTGGAGCCTAATTGGGAGCAGTTGGTCCAGTTGGCTTAAAGCCAGCCAGAAGAAGAGATGAGGAGGAAAGAGCAGTTGGAATGGAGAGGGACTTGGAAAATTGACCCTCACATCCAGTGTCTTCAATGGGAATTGAGGGTCATTAACTCTCAGGAAAAAGACTATTTACCAGTGGCCGAGATTGGACCGACTGTGACCAAATTGCCCGCCCAATCACCATCACGTACACCTGCCAGGGACGACCACCATAAATATCACAGAGCTATGATGGTGGGTGGTACTAAGGGTGTGGCAAGGGTGAAGTTAATGGAAGAGACTTATGGTGATGCAAGGATCCTAATGAGATCGGGTATTAGTGTGTATACTCACTTTTGGTGTTATAGTGAGTGGTGTTTTGATCCAAAAAGCGGTTCATCTAAAATATGAAGACTTCCAATCAGTAGTAAGTTCAGCAAAAGACAGGCCACGGTAGGATAATTTTGATTTGACGTACATATCTTCATTGTCTTTGAAAGACTAGAGGTTGTGGGAAGAGGGAAAGATATGCTGAGGACACT
>NC_137022.1:13470200-13525200 GCF_032717465.1 Coenobita brevimanus | reverse complement strand
CATCTTTTCCCTTTATAAAACTCATATATCTTGTTCCCTCACATTTCCCTCATTTTGCCTCTTTTCATACTGTATCGCAAGCTTCCGTCTTCTGGTTTCACACACATTAATATGCATCTAAATTTGGCAGATATTATTAGCCAATGATTCAATAGAAATGATCAATAACATGTTCAAAACGCTCAAACTTGTGAATATATGTAAAAAAATAAGAGTGGGTGTGGAAAGTAGCAGTGTTGGATTAGTTTTATTACTGATTATTATGTAAAGTCACTTTTTTTTCATACCTGACAGTATCTCACGTTTACACTGGGATGATGTTAGACAAAACAATTAACTACTGCCGATACAGCAGGGCGACAGTTAGGAATAAGGGTTGGGGAGGGGGTGTTGAGGAAGACAACTAGACCGTAATATCACGACCTTCGGAAACTCCTTTGCATTTCAATGCCTGTTTACTTTAGCATTGTGTATCATACGTTAGGTTTATGCATTTTACGTATGTAAACTCCCGAAACAAGTATAATAGCACTGAAACAAGTATAAAAGTACTTGTTAGATGTGGGACAATCAGTATCGTTTTATGGGTTTCGATAAAGTCTTTAGGTATTATGCACCTGGAATCCGAAAAAAGAAAGAAAAAAAAAAAGAAACTCAAGAAGTGACTGACCGACAGAGCTACTCAAAGACATGCTCCCACATATACAAACGCAACATGAAAGGGAAAACTGAATTGCAAATACACTAAGAGGAGGTAGCCTACTGGGAAGCCTCTCAAGTAAACGAGAGAGAGAGAGAGAGAGAGGGGGGGGGAGTAGGATATAATCTGAAAGGGCATAATATGGAGGGGTTAGAAAAACCTGGATTATATTATGATGTCTCGAATCCTTGTGTTATTGCCCTAATAATTCTCTTCCTCTGATGCTAATGTATTAATAAATTGAAATGGACTTTGTGTGTGTATGTGTGTGTGTGTGTGTGTGTGTGTGTGTGTGTGTGTGTGTGTGTGTGTTGGCAATGGTCCCCCTCCCTCACGAGAACTACATTGTCGTGGCCTGCGCTCCATGTAAATCTTTCTTTTCATTTTTTTTTAATGCTAGGAAGAAGGAACCAAAGGCCATGAGCCTGCAATACTGTTCCTTCCAAGAGAAAAACAAAATACAAGAGAGAGTCAAATTCAAGATCCGATCTTTTCGAGATGCCTAGACACACTGCGTTTGAAAGACTGGAGATCATAGCTAGCAGGTAATACAGACAGAGAGAGACAATTCCAAAGCTGACCTGCTGCATAAATGGAGGACTGGGAGTAACGGTTAGCTTTTGCATTAGACAGCTGGACAGAAAAGGGATGAGAGTTTGCTGCTAGACGGGAGCTACGTGCCCATCGTAGACGTGGAGAGTGTGTCGTGTGTAAGAATGTATATATTTTTTGTGTATAATACGCATGTTTGTATACTGCGTGCGTGTCGACGGGCGTGTGTGTGTGTGTGTGTGTGTGTGTGTGTGTGTGTGTGTGTGTGTGTGTGTGTGTGTGTGTGTGTGTGTGTGTGTGTGTGTGTGTGTGTGTGTGTGTGTGTGTGTGTGTGTGTGTGTGTGTGTGCGTCGATGCTGTGTATGCCACCATCTACGCACATGCACTCGCTATCATGTTGTTGCCTGTTTAATGCTTACACATTTATAAAGTCATAGTTAACCCCTTAACCGCAGGGATGTTGGAAGCGGTCCGTGCACGTCCCGCGGGGATAATCGCCTCCGACTGACTTTTTAAAAATATTTACAAAAAATCAGTTATTAGTCCCAGAATATTATAATTAAACAAGATAATGGCACATACGTTCAGGTTTCTCCTGGGATGTTTGTTGAGCCTTCGTCGAATACCGTAGGACTTGTGGAGGCTTCTGAAGTTGGGTAACGAAGTCTCCACTTTACACTTCCCGACACCTAGCAGTATGATTACACTGCCTGATATTATCACTACAAACACAGTTCTATGAATTTCAATTGGTTCAGAATCCATACTCAAAAAAAAAATGTGAAAGCAACGTAAATTACGAGCACGTACGAGCTTTCCACCTGCGCTCATTCCCCGCTGGTAATCTGTCATTTATTATTCATAAACACACTCACACTTTATATTCCAAGTACTTTATTACACTTATTTATATATACAGTATTTATCCATTAGTTTCCTTCAGTACTAGTAGTTTATTTTCCTTCCAGGCATTCATTTTCTCGTTCAGTAAACTAGTGCAGGGAGCGAAGCTTTCACTTTCACTGTCATTACTCCAAGTATTTGTACTCATATTCTCATATTACTAATTATTTACACTTCTATTAACATTTTCTATATTATTTACATTATTTTCGTTTCTATTTTATTTACACTATGTTATGGACTGTCACGTGTAGTAACTTATAAAACTATTTTCCACTGTTCAATTATATATACATCTATTGCTTTCACTTGCTATTTACACATTATTTACATTCCCACTTGCACTGTTTTAGAAATGTTTCAGGCTGTGGTAATCAAAGAAGCAATGTACACAGTGGGGAACCTGGCACTCAGCGCACTGCCAAGAAGTGCGTTTGTGCTCAGGTGTGCATCAGGTGGTATGTGCCCACACCTGGCACCTGCGGATCGCAGCCTTCCTCTTCGTAGTGGCAGGCATTTGCACCAGTCTGTGCCGATCCGTGTATGCCCTCTGCTCAAGTCTATCTGGAAGTCTTACAGAATGGTGCCTTGGAGCTGCTGCTGTCACCCTACCACCCCTCACAAGCAGCTGCTGAACACAGGTCCTGGCAAACAACCTCAGGGAGAAGAACTTGGGTGGCTCTACTTTCATCTTGTACAGGATGAAGGCGTTCAGCATTGTCATGTCAATGAGATGGAGAAAATTTTCCTGTACCTCCTAGTATTCTTCCTGAGGTGGTCGATCTCTCCAATCATCATGTAGGACTTGTCCACGAGCCGCATGTTGATATTATAGACGATGACAGTATCAGGTTTCAACACAGGTTCGCCTGTCCTGCAGTCGACCTTCCCACTGTCTTTCAGTTTCCCCTTGTGTACGGTGGTAAGCATGTGCACGACCCTCTTATCATGCCATCATATTGCCAGCATCTTCTCAGACTTGCGTAGGTGTATGTCTCCTCACTGCGAAGTTCTTGTCTCGGGGAATTTGGGGAAGTGGGCACGATTGCTCTTGATAGTGCCGCAGGAGCCGATGCTGTGCTCTGAAAGGTATTTAGCAAGTTTGTGTGCTGTTTAATAGTTGTCAGTATACAGCACATGATTCCCACCAAAATTCCTTTCAAGCAGCACTTTCACTACACAGCCTGAGAAGCCAAGGGGTGTGTTTTGTCCAGATCGACAGTGCTGGCTGAATAGATGATGAAGTCAAGGATGTACCCCTTCTTACAGTCGCACAGTACAAAGAACTTTATTCCAAACTGATGACGTTTGCTCAGAATGTACTGTACGAACCTCAGACGTCCTCTGAACAGCACCAAGGATTCATCTATGACAACCTTCTGGAATGGGTGGAAGAATGACATAAATTTATCCTTCATTCTGTTCAGAATCTCCAGGATCTTCCGGAGTGGGTCAGTCCTGGAGGGTACATCATTGTTGGTGAAGTGTAGGTTTCCCATGATATTATGGAACTGATCTCTGGCCACGTACTTATTGAAGGTGGGTGAGGGTAATAAAGGGTCCATGGACCAGTACTCTTCCAACTTATGCTTCCGTGAACGAGGAATGAGAAGCATGAGGGCGAAGAACACATACAGTTCCTGCACTCCAAGCACAGTCTACTGTTGCATTTTTGCTGTACCTGCACTACTTGCAGCACGTTGTGATTCGTACCTGTTGGTCTCATCACATATGTGCTGCATGACTTCGTCATCAAGGAAGGCCAAAAGGTAGTCCACACACTCAGCATCCTCGTCAAGAGTGAAGGCAGGCTGTATCCCTGAGGAACTCTTGTCAAAGTGGAGTTGTTCTGGGACTAAATTGGAACCTTCCGTCCACATGAAGGCATCCAGGGTTCCCTTCCTTGGTGGTGTAGGCTGGGTGAGGGTGGATGAGGGTGGCTGTGAGGCAGACTGGGCCATTTCAAGGTCACTCCGACTGACCCTAGGTTACCATGTACCACTAGCAGCCCTTACTCTAGAAACAACTTTACTTTTACCACGAGTAAGGGGTTTACCTCATCTCCTACGGCCTGCCTTCACTGTAGGTGCTGGTGAAGACTCCAACAATGAAGACTCAGGAGAAATTTTGGCTGAAGAAGTTGAAGATATTGGTGAAGTGTGGCTGGGAGAGCAGGGAGGTGATTCACCCCGGTACTCATGGTGGTCTGGGCCACACGGGGCCATTGTTCCGGGGCTAACCCACCTCCTCTGCACTCCCTTCCCAAATTCCTTCCCTTGTTGCACTAAGGGCTCCTTTCCCTTGGGGCCAGGACGAACAGGGAACACTGAAGCACTCGTACTTGGAGTTTCTGTCACCATTTCCTCCACAGGCTCATCACACGATTCACCAGACAGATCGTAGTCACTGTCCATCATTATCATCGATAAAACAGCCAGTTCACGTTCAACAGCAGAGTCACTTAGTCCTTTACCCCTTCCCACATGAGGTTTAGTAAGAGTAGAGGTCACAGGGCCCTTTGCAATGGGCTCAGAGGCAGCAGAAATGGAGGGGCGCGAGTCCGACATGATTTCACCTCGAAAGATGACCGTAAACTGAATAACGTGGCGTATATGGGCAGCCAAGGGTTGACAATGTCAGTGAGGTGACAGCTTCTAATTTCTATGCTATGAAATCTAATTCATATGCAGGAAATCTAGACAATACATAATAAATTAGGTAGTTCCAGGTGAATAAAAATATCAATTAGTCTTCTCCCTTCCGTTCATATACAGTATATATTTTTATTATGAGAATAGGTCATACGACATATTTCAAGGGGAAATAATCATGGAAAATTAGTGAACGAGTGCACATGGAGTATTGACAGGTGATAAATAGCCAATTCCAGGTGTATGGCACTATGAATTACCTTATTTTTTTTTACACATTTTTTTGTATAAGAATAGGGCATAGGGCTCATTTAAACAGATGAAATCAATGGAAAATTCCGGGCAAGATTTGCGTAGCGTGGCGTGGCTGGGCAGACGGGAGGAAAGGGTAATGGAGGGGAGGTAGAGAGGGGAGTCAAGAACGGGGAAAAATGGCTAAATTCTCAACAATTGATGTGAGTCCAGATGACATTAGCAGTGCTGACTATTGCTGGACACTGGCAGTAGTGATAGATGATAGAAGTCACCACTTGAAACCCTGGCTGAATTGAATATAACACAGAATCACAAAAATGACACCCCCAGTATGATCCATTGCGCCCGTGTGTCGCGAAAATGATGCCCCATGGTCAAGGGGTTTTCTGTTTGCTATCTCAACGCAGGTGTGACTAAAATTGTTTTTTAATATCAGTGACTTTTGGTTGAGCTTAAACTGGCGACATAAAGATTTGTATTCACCAGCGATATTTATAATGTTTGGAGTATGGGGAGAGATTAATTTGCCTAACTCTTTTATGTATATTTCTTGTCTGGCCTCCAGCTGCATGTTGATCCATGCATGCAGCCTGAGAGTACATATGGTGGAGAACTGTGAATGGTGACAAAGTTTTTGTGGGATTGGCGTCGAGAGAGGGAGTGTTTGGACTGGAGATCAGACAGAGAGGAGAAGCAGTATTTTGTGTATTGTATATATTTCTGAACATCTTTTCACTTCGTATCAGCATCCAATCACAAGTATTATTGTTATTGTATTATTATTACTTGTGGCAATCGAGTGCAGTCTACAGTAATCTCTTTTTGTATGATTTTATTTCTCTTTGTCTGGCAAGTTTGTTCCCTTGCTTTAGCGTTATTTTTCAGGATATTATCAGGTGGATTGTTTTTCTCATTCTTTTGTGTTTCATTGTCTCATTGTAAATATCGTAAATATTATTAGCTTGTATTACATTAGGTATTTTTCATTGTGTTTTTATTTTTGGCCTTGCTTACGTCAGCTAGTTTTATTTACTTTCGGACCTATGTTGCGAGATTGGAGTTAGTTTTGTTTATTGGTTTTCATCATTTAAGTTGTTCAGTTCCCTTTTCACTTTGTTTTTCTCAGTTTTTACTCAGTCAGACTTAGTTATCTTGTGTTGCCTACTCCCATCCTGTAACATATAAATTGGCTTTACCTAGCCAGAATAATACCCTGATATTTTGTTTATTATTGAGTCACTGTGGTTTTGTCATCATGGAGGGTAGAACTGGTGATGTTACTGTGGTGCCCCTACATATTGTGAGTCAGCAAGAAGCAGTTGACTTCATCACTTCAAGACCAACGGAGGATAAAGTTAGGAGATTGCAGATGCAGGAGTTAACCTTAGTTGCCCGAGCTCTCGAAATTCAGAGTGAGTCAGGTAATGCCTTCCCGTTAACTAACTTAATCTGCCAACGACTGTTTGGCACAGACCCATACGACGTCCCTGGATCCATGCCAGACTAGATCAATTCATTCATCCCATGATAGTTTAGCTGAGGACACTGTCATCCACCAGAAAGAATTTATTGATTCACAGCAGGCTAAGCACGATCATGAGTATAGGATGTTACAACTTCAACTACAGCTTCAGAGGAGTAAGAGGGAGGAGGTGAATAGGACGTTACAGCTTCAACTACAGCTTCAGAGGGAGAAGAAGGAGGAGGAGAATAGGACGTTACAGCTTAAACTACAGCTTCAGAGGGAGAAGAAGCAAGAGGAGAATACTAAACTGCAGCAGATGAAGCTTGACTATGAAATGCATATGAATTGCCCAAGTGCCCCAACCAATTTTCCCCATTCGTTTTCAGAATTTAGAGCCATTGAACCCACTAAATTAGTTCCCCCATTCGATGAGTGCTTAGTCCTGGAGTTCTTTGACCGATTTGAGAAGATTGCTACAGGTAACAAGTGGCCCAGAAACAGCTGGTCAACTCTAGTTCAGAGAGTAATCAAAGGTAAAGC
Organism: Coenobita brevimanus; assembly: GCF_032717465.1. NCBI lineage: Eukaryota > Metazoa > Arthropoda > Malacostraca > Decapoda > Coenobitidae > Coenobita > Coenobita brevimanus. The sequence goes on along the minus strand of NC_137022.1, from coordinate 13,518,134 downwards.
GTTGAAGGCCTATGACAGTCTTAGCCACCAAGAATCACAGGATTATGAGGTACTAAAGAAAGCCATACTGCGTGCATACAAGATGAGACCTGAAGCTTACAGCCAGAAATTTAGGAATTGTAGGAAGCGCCCCAATAATACCTTTGTAGATTTCAGTAGGCAGATGACTGATGCATTTAATCAATGGATGCAAAGTAAGAATGTCTCAGAATCTTATGTTAAGCTTAAGGAACTTGTTATCCTCGAGAACTTCCTTGATAAGATTGATACAGATTTAAGAACTTACCTTGCTGATAAGAAAGTTAAGAATGCTGCTGAAGCTGCAGTTTATGTAGATGATTATTTATTGTTTAAGAATTTGAATAAGGGTATGGAAGTTCCTAGGAGTGTTCCTCAGAAGTGTTACCCCTATCAGCTCCCCAAACAACCATCTCAGAAGCCCAACTCCACGAGTCACTCCACACCCAAACCTGATACACCTCACATTTCCCCCAAACCTACATGCTGCCCATTTACTTCTTCATATTGCAAGAGGCCAGGTCACACTGTAGATAGATGTTGGCGAAAGTCAGGTGTTGTGAAGCCAGTGAGCTTTGTTTCTCGTGGAGCTCCCGTGGTCACCCCTTCAATTTGTTCCCCAGTTGTTAGTCACGGAAACTCTGATGTTTTACCTCCTTCGAGGGTTCATGTTGTTCTGGAAGGTGGGAGGAAGGAGGCCACAGTTGTGTCAGAGCCCACTGTTTCAGGAGGTGTGGTACAGGCCGTGATGAGCAATTTTGTCCCTGCTTCTTTGTATGCCCCCTACCTGTATTCTGGTTCAGTGAAGGTGAGTGGCGTGCAGCATCCGGTACCCATTCTTCGTGACACTGGTTCTTCAATTTCTTTGTGGGTAAGGCCAAATAATGAAGTTCTTGATGTTGCAGGAGCAGAGTTTGTTCTGATTAGGAGAGGAACAGGTGCAAAGACTGTGCTGCTAGTTTCTTGTGAAGTTAAATGTCAGTTGTTTGATGGATTGGCACGATTGAGTGTTGTAGATTATTTACCAGAGAGTGATGTTGATTTAATACTTGGCAATGACCTAGTGAGAGGTGAGGAGATTGCCACTCCAGTTTTGTCAGAGGTGCCAGTGCCTGAAGTTCCTCTGCAGGTTGATCCCAATGATGCAGAGGTATTCCCAGTTTGTGCAGTCACTAGGTCCATGTCACGTGCAGAGAGGAGTCGACAGGAGAAGGTTGCTTGTAGTGTGTCCTGCGTTTTCATACCAAAGGCAACAGTTAGTCCTACATCCAAGGACATGAAACAATCGGACAATGAGATAATTTTGGCATATACATTGATGGGTTCTTTGGAAGATATTGCACCTGTTCCTTTGGAGGAGGTGGACATTGAGAAGTTAAAGGAGTTGCAGTCTGGAGACCAGGAGATTCAGAGGTTGAAGTTGTGTGCAGTGGCTGATTTTGAGAAGGAGGAGGGTGGATGTTTTTATGTGAAAGATGAGATTTTGTGGAGACAGTGGAGACCTCCACATGTGAATGCAGATCATGGGATGTGGGACTACCATCAGATCGTGGTACTTAATGTGTGCAAGCAGGAGTTCATTCAACTGGCCCATTTTTCAGTACTCCATTTGCAGGTCGCATGGGTGTAAGAAGACCATGGAGAGGCTGTGTGCGGAATTCTACTGGCCCCGCATAGCAGCGGATGTGGCTAAGTTTGTCAAACATTGTCATACCTGTCAAGTAATGGGTAGGCTAAATCAGACTGTCCCTAAGGCCCCTCTTGTTCCCATTCATGCCATTGATCCCCCTTTTTCCAGGTTAATTATTGATGTGGTGGACCCTTGCCCCAAACTTCTAGCAGTAACTCATATCTGCTCACTATCTTTGACCCTTCCACGACGTACCCTGAGGCGATACCTCTACGTTCTATCAAAGCTAAGGCAGAGGTTAGAGTTTTGCTAGATTTCTTTACAAAGTTTGGTTTGCCCAGGGAGGTTCATCCAGACAGAGGGTCTAATTTCCTTTCCAACATCTTCCAGCATTCATTAGCTCAACTTGGCATCATACACATCAAGAGCAGTGCCTATCATCCAGAGACACAAGGTGCCTTGAAGTGTTACCACCAGACGCTCAAGAATATGCTCCGCAGGTACTGTCTGGAGCACTCTAAGGACTGGGACCGTGATGTGCTGTTCCTCCCGTTCGCTATGAGGGAAGTACCCCGGAAGAGTTTGGGTTTCTCTCGTAATGAGCTCGTGTTTGCCTATCAAGTTCAGGGTCCCATGAGTTTGGTTAAGGAGACTTGGAGCAGTAACCTCGCCGAGAGCCAGAGCTTACTCCATTATGTGCAGGACTTCAAGACCAGTATAAGTGAGACTCTGGAGCTGGCCAGGGAAAATCTCAAGCAGGCACAGGAAAACATGAAGGTGTGGTACAATCAAAAGGCCAGGTTGAGGGAGTTTAAGGTTGGCGACGAGGTTTTTGTGTTGCTGCCACTGCAGGGTCAGCCGCTGGCTGCTAAGTTCAGTTGTCCTTACCCTGTAGTGCGGCATATTGGAGACACTGACTACCTGGTGAAGACCCCCGACAGAAGGAAGAAGCACCAACTGTGCCATGTGAACATGTTGAAGCCTTACCATCGTGCACTAGATATCTCCGGTTCCCGTATACCATGTCTCCTCCACTGCTGCTGCTGCTGAGGAGGGTGTTGATAGCGGTTTGTTTGAGGTGGACTGCGAGTTTCCAGATTGTAGCTGGGTGAAGAATGATCAGGCAGAGTCCACTCCCAACTCCAAGTTAGCACATCTGCCTCAGGATCAAGCATCTCTGTTGGTTGCACTCTTGTCAACTTACAAGGAAGTATTCAGCAGTATCCTTGGGAAAACCGATTAGATTCAGCACGACATGTGAAGCTGCCTCCTTATCGAGTCAGTCCTCAGTGTGTTGGCGTGCTGCATCAGTAGTTAAATTATAATGTTGGACCTCGGGCTTATCTCCCCCTGTGTTGGTCCCTGGAATTTCCCTGTGATGTTGCAGCCTAAACCAGACAGCACCACAAGATTTTGCATAGACTACAGATGGGTGAATGTGCTAACCAAGACCGATACATACCCATTGCCCCAGCTTGAGGACTGCATCGATCGCATCGGCTTGTCTAGTTATATCACCAAGTTAGATCTCAAGAAAGGCTTCTGGCAAGTGTCTTTGACTGAACAGGCTAAGGAAGTCTCATGTTTTGTGGCAGACGGACAAACATATCAGTGTAATGTGATGCCATATTATATGAAAAATGTCCCAGCAACGTTCCAGCAATTAATGAACATGGTTGTCAAGTGGTATGAAGCACTGTGTGGTAAACTTGGATGGTGTAGTAGTCTTTACTGATGACTGGGAAAGCCACTTCAGAGAACTAGGTGTTTTGCTGTCCAGGCTTTCCGAGGCTCGCCTTGTAGTAAAGTTAAAAGAGTGCGAGTTTGTTTGTACACAAGCTCAGTACCTTGGTTATGTGGTTGGTCATGGTTGTGTACGCCCCCTGACTCTAAGGTGGAGACAATAAAGAATTTTCAGGCACAGCAAAACAGGTGCAAGCTTTGGAGATTCCTTGGCAGTATTGGTTACTACTGTTGTTTTTTGAAGAACTTTGCAACAATAGTGGCCCCTCTCACTGAATTGCTTCAGAAGGATAGAAAATACGTCTGGACTAATGTGTGTCAGAACAGTTTTGATGCAGTCAAGGAGGTCTTATGTAATTATCCAGTAATGGCTGCACCAAACTTTAATAAGACATTTAAACTTGCTGTAGATGCTAGCAATGTGAGTGCAGAAGCTGTGTTGATGCAGGACACTGATCATGGCATAGAGCATCCTGTTTGCTATTTCTTTAAGAAGTTTTCTGTTCCTCAACGTAATTATTCTTTTATCGAAAAGGAACTATTAGCCCTGATCCTCGCCCTGCAGCACTTTTCTGTGTATATCCCTGCATTTGGACCTACTGTTATTGTATATACTGATGATCACTTACTCAAATTTCTTTAAAAATTGAAGATGAAGAATCAGTGATTGACACATTGGAGTTTGTTCCTTCAGCAGTTTCATTTGGATGTTAGACATATTAAGGGTGTTGATAATATCATCGCTGATTGTTTGTCACGTTCTTAAGAACGAATTTTCCTAAGAGAAAATTCTTCCTTAGGTGTGGGCATCTTACGTGTGTAAGAATGTATATATTTTTTTGTGTATATTGTGCATGTATGTATAGTGCATGCGTGTCGCTGGGCGTGTGTGTGTTTGCATCGATGCTGTGTATGCCACCATCTACGCACATGCACTCACACTCATGTTGCCTATTTAGTGCATACACATTTATAAAGTCTTAGTTAATTCTGTTTGTTTTCTTGATACGGGTGTGACTAAAACTGTTTTTAATATCAGTGACTTGGTCGAGCTTAAACTGGCAACATAAAGATTTCTATTCACCAGCGATATTTATAATGCTTGGAGTATGGGGAGAGATTAATTTGCCTAGCTCTTTTCTGTATATTTCTCGTCTGGCCTCCAGCTGCGTGTTGACACGTGCACGCAGCCAGAGGGTATATAAGGCAGAGAATTTTGAATGGAGACAGAGTTTTTGTGTGATCGGCGTCGAGAGAGGGAATGTTTGGACTGGAGATCAGAGAGGGAGGAGAAGCAGTATTTTGTGTGTTGTATATATTTCTGAACACCTTTTCACTTCATACCAGCATTCAGTCGCAAGTATTATTGTTATTGTATTACAATTGTTTGTGGCAATCGAGTGCAGTTTAGTTATCTCTTTTTGTATGATTTTATTTCTTTTGTCTGGCAAGATTGTTCCCATACTTTAGTGTTATTTTTCAGGGTATTATCAGGTGGATTATTTTTCTCATTCTTTTGTGTTCCATTGTCCCATTGTAAATACTGTAAATGTTATTAGCTTGTATCATATTGGGTATTTTTCATGGTGTTTTTATTTTTGCCCTTGCTTACGTCAGCTAATTTTATTTACATTCGGGCCTGTGTTGCGAGATTGGACTTAATTTTGTTTTGTTTTGTTTTTTATCACCTAACTATTTGTTCAGTTCCTTTTTCACTTTGTTTTTCTCAGTTTTTACACAGTCAGATTAAGTTATCTTGTATTGCCTACTCCCATCTCGTAACAAGGGATGCAAGGAGGCAGTTCAGAGGAACAGTGACCATTGAAGTAGCGATAGAAATGAGATAAAGATGCAACAGTGCGGCGAAGAGACAGAGGTTGAAGGGAGCCTGTAAGAGGAGGAGAGTTAATGAGACGAAAAGCCTTTGGCTCCACCCTATTGAGACGAGCTGTATGTGCGGAGCCTATCCCACACATGAGAGTTGTACTCTACACAGGGGTGGATAAATCCCGAGTATAAAGGCAACAACTGTGCAGGTGTAAAGAAGGATCGCACACCTAATCTCTTGGAAGCAGATTTTACAAGAGATGTAATATGATCTTTCCAAGACAAGTCCCGAGTGAATGAAACCCTTAGCATGTTCAAGAATGATGCAGGATTAAGCTGAATATTATTAAACATTAGTGGGTAATTCCTTGGAAGATTTTGTCGGGTTGATAAATGTAAGAACTGAGTCTTTGATATATTAAAAACAAGATCATTTTTATCCCAGCCAGAGATACAAACAAAGTCAGACATTAGGTGTGCCATAGCTTCATCCCTTGTTTGTTGAAGTAACTGAAGTAAATCTTGTGAGCTGTACCAACGGAGGGGAATTCCCCCCCTCCCAAACTCAGCAGGACAGGGCAACCCATGCTGGAGGGGCCATCATTGAGGTATCAGATTAAGTGTTCCCAGCTCCACTGCCCTCTGGGTTGCCTTTGGATGAGTTAAGGCTACGGGAGTAAACCCGGAACAAAAAATCCGTGAATGGAGTCCCACAGCTCGAAAACAGGGTTTGCGAGTATGTTTAACAACCAGCACTATAAATGATTTCCTAGGCTACAGGAAACGGTAGGCAGGCATGTCACTCTATGTAGAGCCGCCTGAAGTGGAAAGAAGAGTAACAAAAAAAAAAGGAAACAGTCAGATGGTAATCGAACAAGTACACTTAACTTTGTATGATCCAGGATTACATGAACTGTAAAGAGGGAGGGGGATGATTACATACGATGTCACTAAGTCATTGTACAGCGAGCGATTCATCCCTCTCATGCACTCCCACCCTCAGGCTTGAGGTTTTTAGTAAGAGGCAGTAAGAGGTCTTAGAGTGAAAACGTCTAGCGACTGTGAAAATTTTGAACGCCATGGTGTGTAACACATGAAGTGAGGCAGGAGGTGACCAGGGGCAGGTTCAGCTCGTCAGGCACTCCAGTAATTCCCATATGACACTGTGAGAGTGGCCTACCGACACACAGATAGGCAGGCTGATATGATGATATACAGAGAGAGAGAGAGAGAGAGAGAGAGAGAGTGTATATATATATATATATATATATATATAAAGATATATAGCTATATCTATATATATTATATATATATATATATATATATATATATATATATATATATATATATATATATATATATATAAAGATACATCACCAATTTTTCTGATATTGAATGGTCTGGTACCTCTCACAGTCCGGACAAAATTACTAGAGGGCACTTGAAACTTCCGCACCTGCCAGGCTACTTTATCGTGGGTGGCAGATAGTGCTGAGTGTAGCGTTTGCTCACTTGGACTGCTAACAGTTCACATCTTGGTGGTGATCCCTGTATTTTGCATGATCCTTATCTCAATTTACTTACATTTAACCCTGGCTCTGGCTTCTAAGAAAGATGCAGGTGTCACTGGAGGTGTTAAGCATAAACACCAGTCTATTACAATACAGCTCTTTGATCGTGATTAATTCGATAACCAAACTAGCGCTATAACGGAACTCTTTAGTAGGCAAATAAAGCCTTATGGTAACAAATGTTAATGGGTACAGGGTCTACAAGTTTTCACTCAACTTTTTTGCCTAATACCAGAATAATAACCCCTAAAAGAACAATAGGGACTGGATCAGCAATGTTTACACAGATTCTGCTACTATCGATCGTGAACCAGATGACCCTATTCTTTCTTATTTCTCCTTTGTAACTTTATGAATCATGAATATTTTCAATGTATTTTTTCCTGTGAATATGAAATTCTCACAATTTGCGTTTCTAGCCATCAGTTTCTGTTCTTGTGAATACGGCACTTCTCATAACATTGCTCGTCCTTTTAGGTAAATTTGCCCTTAAATACTATATCGCCACTTAAGTTACCTTGATTACTGCTACAGTCAAATCGAAAGGTTATTTCCATCACTGATGTCTACTGAGACACTTTATAAGCGAGTGTGGAGTGCATGGAACATTATTACGTTTCGGGGTTGTTTGTGTGTCGAAACCAGTCACCAAGAGGTACGCCATTACCATAGTAACCGGTAAGTAGCTGCGCAGTTACCTACTGCACTGGCTGAACGAGTGTTCATATAATTTTCACTCGTCTGTTCACAATGGTGTATTAACAGTTACTTGCATTCACTCAACTTTCAAGCCGTCACTTCATAGGCACATCTTTCACTTAATACTTTTGTGCGTGCACTTCTTTCCTTAATACATGCGCTTCATAAGAGCCTGAAGAACAAATCTATTCCGCCGCTTGCCAGTTTAAAATGAAGGGTGCATAACGTGTCCAGTCATATTCATACGTATCAATCACACCTAGGCCACCCCTATACCTGAACCACCCACACCTACACCTCTCACATATGCATCACCAACATCTGCAGTTGCATCACCCACAACACTCATACCTCCATCATCCATACCTACACCACGCACACCTACACTTGCCATATCTGCAAAGCCTACACCTGCACCATTCTCCCCAAAACCTGCATCACATTCATACTTGAACACCCAACACCTACACCTCTCACACCTGTACCACTCACACCTGAATCATTCTTACCCACAATTGCACCACCCACAAATCCATCCTTAAAAATCCCTAGCCAACTCTCTTGATTCTCCAGCTTCCTTAGCTTCTTCTTTCACGCTTATCCACCACATCGTTATCATTCGGCCGTCCATACCCTCTCACACAAGCTATGCGTCTCTTGTTGGTACCTCGTGCCCTCCCTTGTTGTGGCAGCAGCAAAATGTGTACATATTTTTATAGCAAAAGGTCCGCAACATGTGTAGGCAGACTTTCCCTGCCTTATCCTCTTGTTACTGAAGTTCAAAAACGAATTTTATTCCCCCGACATGTTTTTTCCAGAAGTGACTTCCTGTCAGTTCGGCTTCTCTCCCACAGAGGAATTGTTGTGAGGGGTGGGTAGTTTGAAGACTCGTGTGTGGAGTCAGAAATCTTAATCCTTATGACTCAATCCATTCTATTGTAGCTGCTTCCAGGCGCTGTTATTCAATTTAAGAAAGACTTCTTACATTAAAAGGATTTCAATCATTCTCGATATTCAGTTCAATAACAGTAAAAAGTCTTATTTAAGCCACTGACACACTTTTCTTCACCTTAAAATATACTCTTTGATGTAAGGTGTTCACCGGCACCTTGTACACACTTGATGCTAAGTTTTAATATAGACCATTTTTTTTTATTTCATAGTCAGGAGCTTATTGTACGGTGAACTTCAAGTATAATGCAGCAGAGAGTTATCAGTTACATGGCAATAAGTAAGCCTGCATTAATGTAAAGGCATTTGTAGTATGATCTCTCTCTCTCTCTCTCTCTCTCTCTCTCTCTCCCTCCTTTACTGAAACGTCAGATAATTGTTGTCCGTTATTCATCCTTAACTCAAAACCATGCAATAAGTGAAGCTACTGAAAATTATGAATTGTAGTTTCAAATAATAACAATGACAAGATGAACATCATCATCATCATCAACAACAACAACAGTAATAATAATAATAATAATAATAATAATGATAATAATAATAGTGATAATAATGATAAAAAATAATAATAATAACAATAATAATAGTAATAATAATGATGATAATAATAATGATAATAATAATGATAATAATAATGATGATGATGATGATGATGATTAATATTATTATTATTACTATTATTATTATTATTATTATTATTATTATTATTATTACTATTATTATTATTATTATTATTATATTATTATTATTATTATTATTATAAGCGCAGCGTGTGAGGCGGTTTGTGGAGTGAGGAGGAGGTGCAAGGGTGTGCAAGGGACAGCATGGTGGAATGATGAGGTGAAACGAGCTGTGGAACAAAAGAAGAAGGCATATGGTGAATGGTTGGCGAGTAGAGGTAGGGGAGAAGATGAGAGAGAGAAGAGAGAGGTATATGTGAGCAGGAGAAGGGAGGTTAAGAGACTGGTGAAGGAGAGTAAGAAGAAAGTGGATGAAGAGTTTGGGAGGAATCTGAGTGTGAAATGGAGGGAGAGTAAGAAATTGTTTTGGAAGGAGGTAAAGAAAGTAAGGCAGTGTGAAAGGGGAAATAGTAGGGGAGTGAAAGATAGGAATAATAGATTGTTGGTGGAGAAGAGAGAGAAATTGAGGAGATGGAAGGAGCACTTTGAGGATTTGTTGAATGTAGAGAGTGAGAGCAGTGTGAGTATAAGTGGTTGGGGAATGGCTGGGAGAAGAAGAGATGAGAGGAGGGAGGAAGAGATCAGTAGGTCGGAAGTAGTGGAAGCGATGAAGAAGATTAAGCTGGGAAAGGCCCCAGGAATTGATGGAGTGTGTGGTGAAATGCTTAGGTATGGGGGTGAGATTGTTGTGGAATGGATATGGAAGTTGTGTTGATTGGCTTGGGAAGAGGGAAGGGTTCCAGAGGACTGGAAATCAGGTATAATTGTTCCTCTGTACAAAGGAAAAGGGGAGAGAGAAGTATGTGGTAACCATAGGGGTATTTGCCTTCTTAGTGTGACTGGTAAAATATATGGTAGAATACTCATTGATAGGGTTAGGCATATGACAGAGGAGCTAGTTGGAGAAGAACAAGGGGGATTTAGGAAGGGAAAAGGGTGTGTAGATCAGATATTTGTTCTAAGATGTTTAGTGGAGAAGTGTCTAGAGAAGTTAAGGAAAGTGTATGCTGCCTTCATGGACTTGGAGAAAGCTTATGACAGAATAGATAGGAAAGGTATGTGGAAGGTATTAAGAATATATGGAGTGGAGGGGAAATTGTTGAGTGCTGTGAAGAGTATGTACGAGGGAGCTAGGGCTACGGTGCGAGTGGATGGTGAGCTGAGTGAGTTCTTTGATCTCAATGTGGGACTGAAACAGGGGTGTGTGATGTCTCCATGGCTGTTTAATATATATATGGATGGGGTTGTAAAGGAGGTGCAAGGTAGGGCATTGGATGTGGGGGTGGCCCTAATGAATGAGGGTGAGATTTGGAAGCTTCCGGTGTTGCTGTTTGCTGATGATACAGTATTGTTGAGTGAAGATGAATGGGAGTTGCAAGGTTTGGTGAATGAATTTGGGACAGTGTGTAGGAGGAGGAAGCTGAAAGTTAATGTAAACAAAGGTAAAGTTATGGTGTTTGAGAGGAATGAAGTCACAGAGTGTGCAGTGAGGTTGGATGGTGAGGATATGGAGAATGTGAGTGCATTCAAGTACTTGGGTAGTGTGATGAGTAAGGATGGAACTTTGGGGGATGAAGTACGTGAAAGGGTACAGCAGGGAAGAAAGGTTGTTGGTACACTGAAAGCAGTGATGAGAAATAGGGAGGTGAGTATGGAAGTTAAGAAGTCACTGCATGATAGTATTGTGATCCCTACCCTGACGTATGGAAGCGAGGCATGGACCTTGCAAGAGGGGAACAAGTCAAGAGTGAGAGCAGTGGAATGAGTTACTTGAGAGAAGCATGTGGAGTGACGTGGAGGGATAGGTTGACGAATGAAGAAGTGGAGGAACGTTGTGGGGTAGATGTGGATGTGGTTGAAAAGATTAGGAGAAATACACTGAGGTGGTTTGGACATGTGAAGAGAATGGAGAATGAAAGACTGACTATGAGGGTGTATGTAGGTGAGGTGGAGGGAGGGAGAGGGAGGGGTAGACCGAGGATAAGGTGGAGGGATGGAGTTGAGAGGTATATGAGGGAGGGGGGGGTGAGTTGGGGGGAGGGGAGTCAAATGGTGGGTGACAGAGTGACTTGGAGGCGTTTTGTCTGCGGCCACCCTTTGCGGGATTAGGGCGTCGGGCTATAGATAGATAGATAGATTATTATTATTATTATTATTATTATTATTATATTTACCTTATACTATCACGATGATGATATAATCAAACTGATGCAGGTAAATGTATAGTGAACTGGCAAGGGAATTCATCAATGAGATGTTGTTGTTCATCAACCCCAGTTTGTCTGGACAAGCAGGCCCATCAACCACTGGAAAGTAACTGCCCTTGCAGCGCATCTTGTGCAGTGAACCGATGTTCCTTGCGACTGTTAGCGCCTCACCACAGTGAGACACGAGGAACAATGTGGTTTAGTTCCTGGATGGACACTACATTTATGTCTCTGCATTCTGTTAACAGGGACATCATAGTAGGGAACATTTCACCCACTGAATCGAATACCATCCAAAGTTATAAATGGTTTCCTGGGGTACAGGAGACGTTTGGGATTGTCATTCAGCGTACAGCCACCTGAAGTGGAAAGAAGAGCAGGAAATGAGATGGAAAGAGAAGGGAGATGTAAGAAAAAGAGGGACGGGAGGCACCGAAAGAGAATGATAAAAGCAAAGGAAGAAATAGCCAGCACTACATCAAGTGAGTAAATAGGTAAAACAGGAAAACATAATATTTTATAGAATTTATTTACAGTGCATATATCCTTTATTACCATACAGGTTTTTTTCTTCGCCCACGTATTATTATAGGCTTCGTATCAGGTGTACATTTGTCTCTTTTCTCTAAGATGATCCATCAGTATTTTCACTACCCATAGGCGAACTTATTTTACATAAGGGGGAAGGGTTCATAATGAAGGGATCAGAAAAATAAATTAACGCTTCAAGTGGGAAGACGTCCATTTGATTATATACTCCAAGCCCGCAACATAGATTTAGTTCCAAAAAAGTCCCTACTAATTATAAGGTCATTTGTGCTTGTATTAGTGCTGTCGTGGGACGTTATTTATCGAAGGTTACTCTCCGGTAATGACATTGTCAGTTGTGAAATTAGTAGTTAACGTAACAGCTAGGCACATATTAGTCACCATTTATTGTATATATAAATCTTTAGTCTTGTAATATTTAAGTCATGAGTTTTGGTTAAAGTTATTTTGGTAACCGAAGAGCAAGAGGAGTTAAAGATGAATACAGGGAGTTGATCTTGATTTATTATCTTCAGAGAAAGTCTAAGTTGAGCGGCGCATGTATTACAAGGACTTGATATACTAACTAAGTCTAGTTGGATCCCTCTTCTTATTCGCTCTCTGCACTACCAGTCGGTTCTATGGCCAGTCCCTTTCTGAGCTCTGATTCCTACATTCTCGTTTAGTAGGGGTCGTGTCACGTGTGCTAAACTGTCGTGGAAGCTTCTAGAATACTGTATGTCTGTGTGTATGTACTGCTTCCGGTGCACGACCAACATTCCTTCACTTAAAGAGTTGGAAGCTAATTTCCCTGTCCCACACCTTGTCTGGTGCTCTATCTATCTATCAATCTATCCATCCATCATGCTATCTGTTATGATTTGTATTTATAATATGGAGTCCTGACAATGGGTTCGATGTTGTGCTACCGCAACATATGAACAAGAAAAGTCCAAGAACGATCATCACAATGGCTAGTGCCTCGGGCTCCTAGACCACCAGTCACAATATTAGTCCCAGCAATAAAGAAAGGACTTAGGTGAGGGTACAAGGATAATTTACCAAGACCAGGCCTGTCACATAGAACAACAGCAGTTTATATAATCACGAGGGACAAACTGCCGAAATAAAAGTGAATAAGCAGGACGATTGAAGGAATAACGGCTACGCTGTGTGGGGTCAAGCCTGTTGCACCTCATGCCTCCTCAGACCTCCATTGCTGCTTTTACCGCAGAAGAAGGCAGGGAAAAAGAATACGGAAGAAATATTCAAAAAGTGCTACAGTAGATGCGGAAGCTCCAGGATCCTTACGTTAATGTCCTAGGTGAGGTTCAGTACAGTGTTGTATGGTGTGGTGTGGTGTGGTGTGGAATGGAGTAGCGGTATGGTGTGAGAGGGTGATTCTCAGTGGCGTGTTGTGGTATGGTGTAGTGGTATGGTGTGGGAGGGTAATTTTGAGTGGTGTGGTGTGGTGTAGTGGTACGGCGTGGGAGGGTGATTATGAGTGGTGTGGTGTGGTGTGTTGTAATGACATGGTGTGGGAGGGTGATTCTGAGTGGCGTGGTGTGGTGTGGTGTACTGGTATGGTGTGGAGGGTGATTCTGAGTGGCGTGGTGTGGTGTGGTGAAATGGCATGGTATGGGAGGATGATTCTGAGTGGCGTGGTGTGGTGTAATGGTATGGTGGGAAGGGTGATTCTGAATGGCGTGGTGTTGTGTGGTGTGGTGTAATGGCATGGTGTGGGAGGGTGATTCCGAGTGGTGTAGTGTGGTGTGGCGTGAACTTGGCGTGGGAGAATGATTCTGGGTGGTGTGGTGTGGTGTAATGGCATGTTGTGGAAGGGTGATTCTGAGTGGCGTGGTGTGGTGTGGTGTGGTGTAATGGCATGGTGTGCGAGGGTGATTCTGAGTGATGTAGTGTGGTGTGGCGTGAATTTGACGTGGGAGAGTGATTCTGAGTGGTGTGGTGTGGTGTGGTGTAATGCCATGGTGTGGGAGGGTGATTCTGAGTGGTATGGTGTGGTGTGGTGTAATGTCATGGTGTGCGAGGGTGATTCTGAGTGGTGTAGTGTGGTGTGGTGTAATGTCATAGTGTGGTAGAGTGATTCTGAGTGGCGTGGTGTGTGTGGTGTAATGGCATGGTGTGCGAGGGTGATTCTGAGTGGCGTCGTGTGGTGTGGTGTAATGGCATGGTGTGGGAGAGTGATTCTGAGTGGTGTGGTGTGGTGTGTTGTAGTGTAATGGCATTGTGTGGGAGGGTGATTCTGAGTGGTGTGATGTAATGTGGTGTAATGTCATGGTGTAGGAGAGTGATTCTAAGTGGTTTGGTGTGGTATGGTGTAATGGCATGGTGTGCGAGGGTGATTCTGAGTGGTGTGGTGTGGTGTAATGGCATGGTGTGGGAGGGTGATTCTGAGTGGTGTGGTTCGGTGTGGTGTAATGGCATGGTGTGGGAGGGTTATTCTGAGTGGTGTAGCGTGGTGCGGCGTGAATTTGACGTGGGAGAGTGGTTCTGAGTGGTGTGGTGTGGTGTGGTGTAGTGGCATGGTGTGGAAGAGTGATTCTGAGTGGCCTGGTGTGGTGTAATGGCTTGGTGTGAAAGGGTAATTCTGAATTGGCATGGTGTGGCGTGGTGTAATGCCATGGTGTGGGACGGTGATTCTGAGTGGTGTAGTGTGGTGTGGCGTGAATTTGGCGTGGGAGGGTGATTCTGAGTGGTGTGGTGTCGTGTGGTGTAATGGCATGGTGTGGGAGGGTGATTCTGAGTGGTGTGGTGTGGTGTAATGGCATGGTGTGGAAGGGTGATTCTGAGTGGCTTGGTGTGGAGTGGTGTAATGGAATGATGTGGGAGGGTGATTCTGAGTTGTGTGGTGTGGTGTGGTGTAATGGCATTTTTTTGTGTGTGTGTTCGTCTCTGGGCTTTTTTTTTTTTTTTACAAATAACAGAACGGAGGAAGGAAAAACAAATGAGTAAAAAAAACACACACACAAAAAACAAAACAATCCATACACCAGATTACTGGCGTCCTCCGTTCATAAAATATCTGTAACAGTTAGACTTGAACAGCTGTGGGTTGAAATTTGGAGGGAAACAACTCTTGGGAAGCGAATGCCAGAGAGATGCAGTTCGGGGAATGAAAGAATTCTGATAGGCAGAAGTTCTGCAATATGGCTGAGTGACATTCCAGTCATGAGCGCTACCAGATGCCCGTGTAGCACGAGGGAAGGCATGGAGAGGTTGCACCATGGACGCAACTTCGTCTGAGCATTTGCCAAAAAAATATCTGTAAAATAATGCAAGGGAGGCAACATTCCTTCTTACTTGCAGGGGAGGTAGTTTATATGTAATGACAGGGTTGTTAATGATTCTAACAGCTTTGTTCTGAATTTTATCTAGTTGTTTTAATGCAACCTCTCCACAACCATTCCACAAGGGTGAGCAATATTCAAGCTGAGAGTGCACATGACTCTTATAAATTATAGCTAACTGCTCATTGGCGAAGAAGTTACGGACTCTGTACAATAATCCAAGTTTCTTTGAGTCGGTTTTAGCAAGTGATCTGACATGAGAGGTCCAGCTGAGGGCACTGTTAAGTGAGACGCCAAGAATTTCAATACTTTTGGAGATGGGAATATTAGTACCACTGAAGGTAATGTACGAATCTGGCAATATCTGTCTATTGGTAAACTGTATATATTTAGTTTTATTAGCATTAAAAGAGACAAGGTTGTTTTGTCCCCAATCACTGATCGTAGATAGATTTTGATTTATGGAGATGGCTGTACTGAGTTGAGAGGTAGAGATATTAGACTTTGTAAATGGGTGTCTGAGTGTGAATGAACTATGTAGTGTTGAGTCATCTGCATATGAGTGAATGGGATTGTGGGTGACAGATAAGAGATCATTAGTATGAACCAGAAATAGGGTTGGCGCCAGAACTGATCCCTGCGGCACACTGGCGTTAATTGAGTGGAAATTGGAATATACATTATCTACTTTTACTCTTATTTTCTTGTCGCTAAGATATGAAGAAATCAAAGGAACAAAAGACTTCAGTCCATAGCAAGGGAGTTTGGACAGCAGGGAACGGTGCCATACTCTGTCGAAAGCTTTAGAGATATCAAGAGCTACTGCATGAGTTTCTCCAAATAGATCAATTGATTGATGGATGGTATGAGTTAAGAGATTGAGTATGTCAATGGTGGATCTTTCGTGGCGAAAACCATATTGTCTATCACTAATTAAGTTGTTGGATTCAAGATGTTTTACAATGTGCTTATTAATTAAAGTTTCAAATACCTTACCAAGAGAAGATGTGACAGCTATTAGTCTGTAATCGGAGGGGTCAGACGAACTTCCTTTCTTCGAAATTGGGTGGATATTGGCTTCTTTCTATGAATTTGGGAATAAAGAAGTACGTATGCATAGTCTGAATAATTTAGCTAGGACAGAGGCAAGTTCAGGGGAACACTTTTTCAAAACAATTGGCGGAGTTCCATCTGGGCCTGGAGCTTTCTTGGTAGGTAGATTGTCTAGGATGGATTTTACGTATCTCGTCTGTATTTTAAGTGGGGTAATTTCGGGAGAATCAAGTTCCAGTACTGGGACATTCTGGCTGGTATCGTCTATGGTAGAATTTCTGGCAAAAGGTACTGGCAAAGATATCTGCTTTCCCACGCGGGTCATTTGTAATGTTGCCATCTGAAGATTTTAGTGGGGGAATGGAAGATGACTTGTTAAAGTTATTATTGAAAGAATTAAGAGTTGACCAGAATATTCTATTGTCATTAGGGCTGTTAAGTAGTTTTGATGCTTGCTTTTGAAGAAAGATTGATTTAGATATATTTAATACAGCTTTTGCATGATTTCTAGCAATTTTAAATTGGGAGAGTGATTCTGATGTTTTTTATTTTAAGTAATAGTTATATGCTAATGACTTTTGGGCTGTTGCTCTGGCACAGTTGCCATCAAACCATTTTGAAGAGTTCGATCTTTTAGTGAACTGTTGACTTGGTATGAATAAATCCATACCAGCTAGTATTAAGTCACAAATATGGGACTGGGTAGAACTGGGATCACTAGAGAAGAAAGACTGCCATGGAATGTCAGCAAGATAATTTCTAAATCCATCCCAGTCTGCTCTATCAAAGTGCCATCGGGTCACACAGGTTCAGAACGGGGATGTGTGGGAGGGTTAACTAATGAGGCTTTGATGAGATTGTGATCAGAGGCTATGAAGCCTAGGCTTCACAGCCTTCTTTTAAGGCCCAGTAGTCCTCCTACATACCGCACACCTCCACATGTCACCACTTCGGCGCTAACACCCACCGTCCATATTGAATACGTGCTAGGGCTGTATCATACAGGATTGGTGTACTGGTATTAGCGGGGGTATTTTTACGACATGTCGGTGGGTCTTCTGGTAGATCAGTAAAGTCTGATTTTATGAGATTCAATTCCTTAAACTGCTCCCTGCCCCAACGGGGCATGGTGTGGGAGGGTGATTCTTAGTGGTGTGGTGTGGCGTAATGGAACGTTGTGGGAGGGTTATTCTGAGTGGTGTAGTGTGGTGTGGCGTGAATTTGGCGTGGGAGGGTGATTCGAGTGGTGTGGTGTGGTGTAATGGTATGGTGTGGGAGGGTGATTCTGAGTGGCGTGGTGTGGTGTGGTGTAATGGCATGGTGTGGGAGGGTGATTCTGAGTGGTGAGGTGTGGTGTGGTGTAATGGTATGGTGTGGGAGGATGATTCTGAGTGGTGTGGTGTGGTGTGGTGTAGTGGTGTAGTGTGGTGTGGCGTGAATTCGCTAAAGTCGCAAACATTTACGGGAGTGAAGCAGTTGCCATCCGCATATTATTAGTGAGACAATGACGCATAGAAATTTTCCTAGAGACACTCGCGTTTCAAAAAAGCGATTAGTTAGGAAGGAGAAAAGAAAAAAAAGTTATTAACAGTGGACAAGATAGGGGAGGGAAAAGTAACTGAATCTGGAAAATGAGAAGAAAAGCAAACGTCATCGAATAAGCAGAGAAAAGATAAGTGATAACATACACATAGAAAAGAAAAATAAAAAACAGATGAGATTCAGTATGGAGAGAGAGAGAGAGAGACAGAGACAGAGACAGACAGACAGACAGACAGACAGACAGAGAAATTCGATGGGGTTTGTATAATACGTAGAAAAAAAAAATAAAGGAAAAAGGAAAAAGGAAAAGTAGGCTGTTTGGATATGACGGAAGATGACTGAGGAGGTACGACTGAATACTAACCACTGATATTTTTTGAAGTAATTCTGAGCATCGCACACAGATAACCTGTAGCCTATAGTCTCTTGCTCATTACTGCCTGCCTTTAACAAGGCGAGAGGATATAGTTTTTGTCAGTGTGTGTGTGTGTGTGTGTGTGTGTGTGTGTGTGTGTGTTGCCAAAATATCTTGAAAAGTTGTGGACGAATTTTCAGTAAACCTTTAGGAAATAGCAATTATGTGTATTTTTGTACAGTATTTATAAAGCAAGGGAGAAGGGAGCAAAGGCTTGAAGCCCGCAAATTGCTCCCTCCAAGAAAAAATAAGAAGATAACAGAGAGCCAAATTCATGATCTGTTCATTTGCGGATGCCAGGACACACTGCGCTAAAAAGACTGGAGGTCATAGGCGGTGGGAAACACAGAAGAAAACAGTTCCAGTGGTGACCTGTTGCAAACATGAAGGAATGGAAGTAAGAGTTAAGTCCTGTATTAGTGAACTGGACAGAATATGAACGAGAGTTTGCAACTAGACCGGCGTTATACGCCCGCCATAATGGTGCAAGGATGACAGCAGACAGTTCAGAGGAGCAGTGACCATTTAAGTAGCGATAGAAAAGAAATAAAGATGAACCAGTGCGACGAAGAGACAGAGTTTGAAAGGAGTCAGTTTGAGGACAACAACTAAGAAGACAAAAAGTCTTGACTCCACATTGTTGAGGAGAGCTGTATGTGGGGAGCCTCCCAATACATTTTTTTCTTTTTAATCCAAGGAAGAATGAACCAAACGTTAGGTCCCCGCAAAACGTTCCTTCAAAGAAAAACAAAAATACAAAAGAGAGCCAAATTCAAGATCCGTTCATTTCTAGATGCCTGGACACATTGCGTTTAAAAGACTAGAGATTATGGGAAGTAGGAAATACAGACAGAGGGAGAGAGTTCCAGAGTTGGCCTGTTGCATAAATGAAGGACTGGGAGTAACAGTTAACTCTTGCATTAGAGAGCTGGACAGAAAAGGGATGAAAGTTTGTTACTAGACGGGTGCTACGCGCCCGTCGTAGAGGTGGAGGGATGCAAGCAGACAGTTCAGAGGAGCAGTGACCATTGAAGTAGCAATAGCAAAGAGATAAAGATGCAACAGTGCGGCAAAGAGGCAGAGGTTGAAGGGAGCCAGTAAGAGGAGGAGAGTTAATGAGACGACAAGCCTTTGACTCCACCCTATTGAGAAGAGTTGTATGTGGGGAGCCTTCCTACACATGAGAGTTGTACTCGACACAGGGGCGAATAAAACCTGTGTACAAAGTCAACAACTGTGCAGGGGTAAAGGTACAGAGTCGGCTTAGTACACCCAATCTCTTGGAAGCAGATTTTAAAGAGATATTATATGATATTTCGAAGATAAATCCAGAGAGAATGACACCCTAAGTATGTTTAACGATGATTCAGGATTGAGGTGGATATTATTAGACATTAATGGGTACTCGTGTGGAAGAGTTTGTCGGGTTGATAGGTGTAAGTTCTGAGTCTTTGATGCATAAAAAAAAAAAAAAAATGATTATTTTTACCCCAGCCAGAGCTACGAGCCATGTCAGACATTAGGTGTGCCATAGCCTCATCCCTTGTTTGTTGAAGTAACTGCTGAGATGGACGTTGCAGGAACTGAATGGAAAGGTGAAGTGTGGAATCAACAGCGAATGCGTGGCTAGGGTTAGATGTACAGCTTAGAAGGTCACTGATGAATAAAAGGATGATGAGCCTCGGACAAGGACTGACCAAACGATGACGACCAAGGACCGGACAAAGGACATGGTAATTGGAACTTGGAATGTAAGGGGAGCGAATGATGAGGTGAAAGAGAGAGAGATTGTCCAGGTGCTTGAGGGTGCGAAAGTGGATGTATGTGGAATAACTGAAACAAAATGGAGAGGAGAAAGTGTGAGAGAATGGGAGTATGGATGGGGTATATGTGCAGGAGTAGGTGAGAATGAGAGGGCAAAGGAAGGAGTACGTATAGTTGTAAGTAAAAGATGGAAGAGGAGCATAAGACAGTATGGATCAGTTGGGTCAAGGATTGTGTGGGTAAAGTTGAAAGTTGGAATACAAATGTGGGCGATTGTGTGTGTGTATGCACCAACGCAAGATCGTGCTAGAAGAGTGAGAGAAGAGTTCTGGACAAATGTAGAAGTGTGCATGGAAAAGTTTGGAAGGAATGAGAGAGTGTTTTTGACTGGTGATATGAATGGTAAAGTTGGGAATGTGAATGTGGATGGAATAGTTGGTGAGTGGGGTGTGCCTGTTGAGATAGATGAGAATGGGAGTGCGTTAGTGGACATTTGTGCTGGGAAGGGGTTGGTGATAGCCAATACCCTCTTCAGGCATAAAATGATCCACAGGTATACATGGCGAGTGATGAGAAGGGTGGGTGGTGAACTGAATGAAAGGAAGGCTATGATTGATTATGTGTGTGTGTGGATGAAAGGTTGCAAAGATGTGTAAAGGATGCAAGAGTGTATAGAGGTTGGGGGAGTGGACTTTCTGACCACTACTTGGTGGTGGCCAGAATTAGAATGCAAGTAAGATGGAGGAATAGAAGAAGGGAAAGACGAGAGGAAGGAGTAGTTGCAAGGAGAGTGGAAAGTTACAAGAGGATGAGAAAAAGGCAGAGTATAAGAGAGAAGAGGAGGAACGACTGGGCAAATATGAATTGGAGCAGATGGGAGACGTGGAACGTGTGTGTAAGATATTTACAGAAGAAATATGTGCAGCATGTGATGTGGTGTGTGGAAGGAAGAGAAGACGGAGGGGGGTGCAAGGAACAGCGTGGTGGACTGAAGAGGTGAAACAGGCTGTGGCACAAAAGAAGAAAGCATACAATGAATGGATGAGAAATTGGGGCGTGGAAGAAGTTGAGAGGCGGAAGAGAGAGTTATATGTGGAAAGAAAGAGAGGTGAAAAGATTAGTAAGAGAGAGTAAGAAGAAAGTGGATGAGGAATTAGGAAGGAATTTGAGTGTAAAGTGGAGGGACTGTAAGAAAATGTTCTGGAGAGAGGTGAAAAGAGTAAGACAGGGTGGAAGTGAAGTTAGCAGGGGAGTGAAAGATAAAAATGGTAGATTACTAGTGGAGAAGGGAGAAAAAGTGAGCAGATGGAGAGAACACTTTAAGGAATTGTTGAACGTAGAGGATGGAAGTAATGCGACTATAAGTGGCTGGGGAATGGCTGGGAGAAGGAGGGAGGTGAGAAGACAGGAAGAAATCAGTAGGATAGAAGTTGTGGAAGCAATGAAGAAAGTTAAATCGGGGAAAGCACCAGGAATTGATGGAGTGTGTGGTGAAATGCTGAAGCATGGGGGAGAGATAGTAGTAGAATGGATGTGGAAGATGTGCAGATTGGCCTGGGAGGAAGGTAGACTCCCGGAGGATTGGAAGTCAGGTATAATTATTCCCTTGTACAAAGGATAAGGGGAAAAAGAAGTGTGTGGTAATCATAGGGGCATTTGTCTTCTAAGTATAATAGGAAAAGTGTATGGTAGGATACTTATAGACAGAGTAAGAGGAAGAACAGAGAAATTAGTTGGAGAAGAACAGGGAGGCTTTAGGAAGGGAAGAAGTTGTGTAGATCAGATATTCATTCTTAGATCTTTAGTGGAAAAGTTTCTAGAGAAGGGAAAGAAGTTGTATGCGGCTTTCATGGATTTGGAGAAAGCATATGACAGGGTAGATAGACAAAGATTGTGGAAAGTGTTAAGAATATATGGAGTAGATGGGAAGCTGTTGAATGCTGTGAAGAGTATGTACGATGGTGCGAAGGCTGCAGTGCGTGTGGATGGTGAACTAAGTGAATTTTTAACTTTGAAAGTTGGGTTGAAACAGGGATGTGTCATGTCTCCATGGTTGTTTAATCTGTACATGGATGGGGTAATAAAAGAGGTACAAGGTAGGGTAGTGCATGTTGGAGTGGCCCTGGTGAGAGAGGATAGTATTTGGAAACTCCCTGTACTGTTGTTTGCAGATGATACTGTGTTGTTGAGTGAAGACGAAGGGGAGCTGCAAGGCTTGGTGGATGAGCTTGAGAGAGTGTGTAAGAAACGGAATCTAAAGGTGAATGTAGGGAAGAGTAAAGTGATGGTCTTTGAGAGAGGTGAAGTTAGTGAATGTACAGCGAGGTTGGATGGCGAGGAATTGGAAAATGTGAGTACGTTTAAGTACTTGGGTAGTGTGATGAGTAAGAATGGAGGTTTGGAGGGTGAAGTGCTTGAAAGGGTACAGCAGGGAAGAAAGATTGCTGGTTCTTTGAAAGCAGTGATAAGAAACAGGGAAGTGAGCATGGAAGTGAAAAAGTTACTACATGACAGTATTGTGATACCAACTCTAACGTACGGAAGTGGAGCTTGGACATTGTTGGAAGGACACAAGTCAAGAGTGAGAGCAGTGGAAATGAGTTATTTAAGAGGAGCCTGTGGAGTCACGTGGAGAGACAGGCTGATGAATGAGGATATAAAGGAGCGTTGTGGTGTGGATGTGGATGTGATAGGAAGCGTTATGAGGAACACACTGAGGTGGTTTGGCCATGTGGAGAGGATGGAGGGTGAAAGACTGACGAAGAGAGTGTATGTGAGTGAGGTGGAGGGGGGAGGAGGGAGGGGGAGGCCGAGGATGAGATGGAGGGATGGGGTGGAGAGGTCTATGAGAAAGGGGGGTGTGAGTTGGGAGCAGGGCAGTGAAATTGCGGGGGACAGGGCGACTTGGAGGCGATTTGTTTGTGGCCACCCCAAACGGGATTGAGGCGTCTGGCAATAGATAGATAGATAGGTAGATGAGTTGGTGATAGGACAGATCCCAGAGAAACACCACTGTTGATAGATATAGGAGACGAACAGTGGCCATCTACAACAGCATCTACAGAATGATAAAAAAGGAAGCAACTATAGAATGATGAAAAAGGAAGCTATAGACATTAATGGGTACTCGTGTGGAAGAGTTTGTCGGACTGATAGGTGTAAGAACTGAGTCTTTGATGCATTAAAAAAACATGATTATTTTTACCCCAGTCAGAGCAACGAGCCAAGTCAGACATTAGGTGTGCCATAGTCTCATCCCTTGTTTGTTGAAGTAACTGCTGAGATGGACGTTGTGGGAACTGAATAGAAAGGTGAAGTGTGGAATCAGCAGCGAATGCTTGGATAGGGTTAGATGTACAGCTTAGAAGGTCACTGATGAATAAAAGGATGAGAGTTGGTGATAGGACAAATTCCAGAGGAACACCACTGTTGATAGATGTAGGAGAAGAACGGTGGCCATCTACAACAGCATCTATAGAATGATCAAAAAGGAAGCTATAAATGAAAGCACAGATAGATGGGTAGAAACCGTAAGAGGGCAGTTTGGATAAAACTTTCGATCGAAGGCCTTTGAGATTTCAAGTGCAATGGCAAAGCTTTTGCTAAAGTGCCGAAAGGAGGATGAACTGCAGTCTGAAAGGTAGGTGAGGAGATCGCCAGTGGAGAGTCCCTGACAGAACCCATCCTGACGATCAGAAAGAAATTTGTGATAGGAAAGATGCTTTAAAAATTTTCTGTCAAGAAGAGACTAGAAAACTTTTGAGACACAGGATATTAATGCAACTGGGTGATAGTTAGAGGGTTAGGAATGGTCACCCTTCTTTGGGACTGGTTGAATGAGAGCAAACTTCCAGCAAGAAGGAAACGTACATGTTGATAGACAAAAGCAAAAGAGAGAGCACAGAAACTCAGTTCTTGAGGAGGGACCCCATAAGGCCCATATGCCTTGTTAGTATTGAGGCCAGTGATGACAGATAATACACCAGCTGAAGAAATTTTAATGTCAACCATGAGGAAGTCAGAGGGGGGGAAATGATGGAGAAATAATTTAAGGTGGAATTGGAGTAGAAAGTCTGAGTGAAGCGATTTGATTTATCAATAGAAGAAATAGCAGATAGGGGACGTGGAAGGTGTGTGCAAGATATTCACAGAAGAAATATGTGCAGCATGTGATGTGGTGTGTGGGGTGAAGAGAAGACAGAAGAGGGTGCAAGGAACAGCATGGTGGAATGAAGAGGTGAGACAGGCTGTGGCACAAAAGAAGAAAGCATACAATGAATGGATGAGAAATAGGGGCGTGGAAGAAGTTGAGAGGCGGAAGAGAGAGTTATATGTAGAAAGGAAGAGAGAGGTGAAAAGATTAGTAAGAGAGAGTAAGAAGAGAGTGGATGAGGAATTTGGAAGGAATTTGAGTGTAAAGCGAAAGGACTGTAAGAAAATTTTCTGGAAAGAGGTGAAAAGAGTAAGACAGGGTGGCAGTGAAGTTAGTAGGAAAGAGAAAGATAAAAATGGTAGATTACTAGTGGAGAAGGGAGAAAAATTGAGCTGATGGAGAGAACACTTTAAGGAATAAGTGAACATAGAGAATGAAAGTAATGTGAGTATAAGTGGCTGGGGAATGGCTGGGAGAAGGAGGGAGGTGAGAAGACTGGAAGAAATCAGTAGGATAGAAGTTGTGGAAGCAATGAAGAAAGTCAAACTGGGGAAAGCCCCAGGAATTGATGGAGTGTGTGGTGAAATGCTGAAGCATGGGGGAGAGATAGTAGTAGAATGGATGTGGAAGATGTGCAGATTTGCCTTGGGGGAAGGTAGAGTCCCGGAGGATGGAAGACAGATATAATTATTCTCATGTTCAAAGGAAAAGTGGAAAAAGAAGTGTTTGGTAATTATAGGGGCATTTCTCTTCTTAGCGTAATAGGAAAAGTGTTTGGTAGGATACTTATTGATAGAGTTAGGAAAATAACAGAGGAATTAGTTGGAGAAGAACAGGGAGGTTTTAGGAAGGGAAGAGGTTGTGTAGATCAGATATTCATTCTTAGATCATTAGTGGAAAAGCTTCTAGAGAAGGGAAAGAAATTGTATGCGGCTCTCATGGATTTGGAGAAAGCATATGACAGGGTGGATAGACAAGGATTGTGGAAAGTATTAAGATTATATGGAGTAGATGGGAAGCTGTTGAATGCCGTGAAGTGTATGTATGAGGGGGCTAAGGCTGCAGTGCGTGTGGATAGTGAGCTGAGTTAATTTTTCTATTTGAAGGTTGGGTTGAAACAGGGATGTGTCATGTCTCCATGGTTGTTCAATCTTTACATGGATGGAGTAATAAAAGAGATACAAGGTAGGGCAATGGATGTTGCAGTGGCCCTAGTGAGAGAGGGTAGTGTTTGGAAACTCCATGCACAGTTGTTTGCAGATGATACTGTGTTGTTGAGTGAAGACGAAGGGGAGCTGCAAGGCTTGGTGAATGAGTCTGGGAGAGTGTGTAAGAAACGGAATCTAAAGGTGAATGTAGGGAAGATTAAAGTGATGGTCATTGAGAGAGGTGAAGTCAATGAATGTACAGTAAGGTTGGATGGTGAGGAATGGAAAATATGAGTACGATTAAGTACTTCGGTAGTGTGATGAGTAAGGATGGAAGTTTGGAGGGTGAAGTGCTTGAAAGGGTACAGCAAGGAAGAAAGGTTGCTGGTTCTTTGAAAGCAGTGTTAAGAAACAGGGAAGTGAGCATGGAAGTGAAAAAGTTACTACATGACAGTATTGTGATACCAACTCTAACGTATGGAAGTGAAGCTTGGACCTTGTTGGAAGGACACAAGTCAAGAGTGAGAGCGGTGGAAGTGAGTTATTTAAGAGGAGCCTGTGGAGTCACATGGAGAGACAGACTGACAAATGAGAAGATAAGGGAGCGTTGTGGTGTGGATGTGGATGTGTTAGGAAGCGTTATGAGGAACACACTGAGGTGGTTTGGCCATGTGGAGAGGATGGACGGTGAGAGACTGACGAGGAGAGTATGTGAGCGAGGTGGAGGGGGGAGAGGGAGGGGGAGACCGAGGATGAAATGGAGGGATGGAGTGGAGAGGTATATGAGAGAGGGGTGTGTGAGTTGGGAGCAGGGCAGTGAAATAGCGGGTGACAGGGCGACGCGGAGGCGATTTGTTTGTGGCCACCCCATACGGGATTAAGGCGTCTGGCAATAGATGGATAGATAGAAATAGCTTCAGAGCCATCAGAGTAGAAAAGAAGAGGGAAGGATGATGAAGTACAGTTGTTAGAAAGGTTTTTGGCAAGCTGTCAGAAGTAGCGGGAAGAATTCGAGTGGAGGGTTGAGAGCAGTTAGTACGAATGAAATTATTTTTAATAGAGCGAAGAACAGACTTAGCACGATTCCGGGCAGAAATATTAAAAAGATGTGATTCAGGGGTGGTCTGGCTGCAGTACCTTTTATAGGCCCTCTCCTTGTT
This sequence comes from Coenobita brevimanus, assembly GCF_032717465.1. Lineage (NCBI taxonomy): Eukaryota > Metazoa > Arthropoda > Malacostraca > Decapoda > Coenobitidae > Coenobita > Coenobita brevimanus. Next base: position 13,491,734 of record NC_137022.1, on the reverse strand, counting down.
GTGGACAACATTAAAACATGCATGATTAAACAAAGGATATGAGAAAGGAATGTATGCTCCTATGCCCGAGAGAATAACTTCTGTAATGCGTGAGGCACAGCATATGGTTCCTGGCCATAGAAGCAATAATCATTCCAGGGAAAATCAAAGAAGTACTGCCTGAGGGCCTCCCAATCAGCAGTTCCAAAGTACCACAACTGACATTTGTTTGAATGGTCCACCGGCTGGACTGGAGTGATAGGACAGGTTAAGGTAATAAGGCTGTGATAGGAGGAGCCCAACGGAGAGGAAAGATTAACAGTGGAAGCAGAAGGATTAGTTGTAAGGAAAACTTCATGTATGTTGATACTCTCTCCTAGGCGGTCAGGTATATGGGTAGGGTGCTGTACATCCTGCACTATGTCATTAACCCCTAAAAGATGGGTGATTGTATGTGCTCTCCAAGGATACTAGGGCCAAAAAGACGGGTGTCCGTATATGCGGTCATGGCCCTCTAACCCACCACCCGAACCCCAACGCTCCACCCCCCTAGCACCGCACCCATACACCACTAGTACCCCCTCCAACCCCACCTTCCGCCACCCCCAACCACCCAACACTCCGCACCCTCCACCCTCACCGACCCCCAACCACCCCTCATCCCGCCCCCCCGACATCCCCACCCCAAACCCCAGCCCCCACCCCCCCACCCCCACAACCCCCACCCCCCACAATCCACCATCTTCGCACAATTCCCCCACTTACCCCTCCACCTCATACCCCCCTCACCTCCTACCCCCCACCCCATGCCCCAAAACCCCCACCCCCAAAATAACCCCCGACCCCCCCACCCCTCACTGCCACTTCCACTCCCTTTCCCCACTCCCACCTTCAACCAACACACCCATCACTCCTAACCACCCCCCACCAACCACACCACACCACAACCCTCCCACCATCCCCCCAACACCACACCAGCCCCCAACCACCCCCACCCCACAAACCCCAAACATGTTGCACCAGCTGATTATGCCTGTCCTGAGTGTGTCAAAACATTCCGATGCCTGTCTTTAGGGGTTAAGGATAGAAAACACATAGGCTCGTTCACCAGAAGGATCAGTGAAAGGAGAGGAGAGCCAAAGGTGGTAGTGTAGACTGAAATCTCCTAGAATGGAGATTTCAGAGAAAGGTGAAACAGACAGGATGTGTTCCATCTTGGAAGTATAATAGTCGAATAATTTTTCATAACAGAATTAGGAGATAAGTAGACAGCACGGATTATTTAGTCAGAAAATAACAGGAAAGCCGAAGACAGAGAGTAGAGAATTCAAAAGAATCAAGTTCAGGAGCACGAGAGCAAGATAAGTCATTGCATATTATACACAACAGCTACCTTTGGCTTATGAGAGTTGTACTCTCCATAGGGGCAAGTAAAACCTTTGTATAAAGACAATAACTTTTCAAGGGGAAAAAAGGCATGAAGTTGGCTTAACGTACCTAATCTCTTGGAAGCAGATTTACAAGAGAAGTAATATGATCATTCCAAGACAAATCTCATGAGAATGAAACCCGTATTATGTTTACAGATGAAGCAGAACTTAATTGAGTATTGGTAAAAACTTGAGGACACTCCAGTGGTAGAGTTTGATGAGCTGAAAGGTGGAGGAACTGAGTTTTTGCTGCATTAAAATCAACAAGATTTTTTTTATCACAATCAGAGCTATAAGCCAAGTCAGATATTAAGTGCACCATATGGTCACGCCTTGTTTGTTGAAGTAACTGCTGAGATGTATGCTGCGGGAAGTAGATGGAAAGGTGAAGGGTGGAGTCATCAGCATATGAGTGAAGAAGGTTTGATGTACAGCATAGAAGGTCATTGTGGAATAGAACGAAGAGTACTGGTGATAGGACAGAGCCCTGAAGAACACCATTACTGATAGCTCTAAGAGAAGCACGATGGCCACCTACAACAGCAGCTAGAGATGAAGACACAGATAGAAGGATAGAAACTGTGAGAGGGCAGTTTGGAAATTAAAGATTTATGCCAGACTCGATCGAAAACCTTGAAGGAAGATGACCAGGAGTGTGAAAGGAAGGTGAGAACATAACCAAAGCAGCATCCCTGGCAGAACCCATACTGACGATCGGAAAGTTTATAAGAAAGGTGCTTTAATCTTTTTTAAGAATAAAGTTAAAAACTTTAGAATTACAGAATGTTAAAACCAACTGGACGATGGTTAAAGGGCTGGGAATGGTCAGTCATCTTTGGGACAGGATGGATGAGAGCAAACTTCCACAAGGAAGGTAAGGTAGAAGTTGACAGCCAAAGGCACAAGTGTTTACGTAGGCAGAGTAGGCACAGAAGTACTGTTGATAAAGACCACTAGAGGTACCCAATTAGGCCCATATGCCTTGTTAGTATTGAGGCCAATGATGGCAGAAAACACATGAATTGACGAAATTTTAATGTCAGTCTTGAGGAAACAGAGGCCGGAAAGTGACGGAGGGACAACACAAGAATGATCTATGGTGGAATTAGAGGAGAAAGTTTGAGTGGAGAGGTCTGCTTTATCAGTAGAGGAAACAGCTTCAGTCATCAGAGCAGAAAAGAGGGGAAGATGATGAAGTAAACTTGTTAGAAAGGTTTTAGGCAAGGTGCCCGAAGGAGCAGGAAGAATCTGAGTTTAAGAGTGCAGACCATATGTGACAGTTGACAAATTGGAAAAAAAAGAAGGAAACACCGATGTGGGACAAAAAAGTGTGTTGATGTTTCACCTCACGGCTTCCTCAGAATACATTCTGAGGATGCCGTGAGGCGAAACGTCAATACACACTTAGTCCCACATCGGTGTTTTCTTTTGCTCCAAGGACAGACTTAGCAAGATTCCAAGCAGAAACATAAAAGAGACGAAATTCAGGGGTGGGTTGGGTCCAGCACCTTTTGAAGGCCCTATCCTTGTTATGAACAGCATTAGAACAAGCCTGATGAAACCAAGGATTTTTTCACATTAGACACATGATAAGTGAAAGGAATGCATACTTTCATGCCTAAGGGAATAACCTCTGTAATGCATGAGGCACACTCAGATGGCTCTCAGCCATGGAATCAACAATCATTCCAGGGAAAATCAAAGAAGTACTGCCTGAGGGCCTCCCAGTCAACACCTCCAAAGTACCAAAACCGCAGCTTCTTGGGAGGATCCATGGGCCTTACTGGAGCGATAGGATAGGTTAAGGTGATAAGGTGTGATCAGAGGAGCCCAACGGAAAGAAAAGGTGAACAGTATAAGTTGAACGATTCTTTCTAAGGAAAAGATCAAGCATATTGGAACTCTCTCCATGGTGATCAGGGAGATGGGTAAGATGCTGTTCAAGTTCCTCTAGGTCATTAGGGAAAGAAAAGATATAGGCTTGTTCACCGGGTGAATCAGTGAAAGGAGAGGAGACCGACAGGTGGTGATGAATGTTGAAATCACTTAGATTGGAGATTTCAAGGAAAAGAGAAATTGATTGGATGTCTTCCATCTTAGAATGAAGAGAGTCAAAGAATTTTTCATAGTCAATAAAATTAGGGGATAGGTAAACAGCACAGATGTATTTAGTCAGAAAATTACAGGCTAGCCAAAGTCAGGGAGATGAGAATTCAGAAGATTCAAGTTCAGGAACACGAGAACAAGATATGTTGTTGGATACCTGTACAGAACAGCCACCTTTGGCTTAGAAGTAAATACAGAGAAAGTAGGAGGATACAGAGAGGGGTTTGTATCTCGGACAGCTGAATCTTAGTAAGAAAGAAAAGGCAAGGATTTGAGGATAAGACGTGGTGTTCAAAAGAAAAAATCAGAGGAAGCGATAGAAGGGTTGCAGAAATGAAGAAGTGATTTGGACCATGGTCCCGAGCTCCTATCTTGGCCGTCACTGGGAGAGGGGCAGATGGTGGGAGTTTTATGATACCCCCTCCCCCGGACGACTCTAAGGATGGGTGTTTACATGCCATTTTTTTTTTTTTTTTTTAGTAAAGGTAGTGTTGCATGAGAGAAAGACGAGTTACAGGCAAATATGGAAGCGGGCATGGAAAAGTTTGAGAGGAGTGAGAGAGTGTTTATATTTGGAGTTATGAATGGAAAGTAAGCGAATGTGAATGTGAATGGAGTAGTTGGTGAGTGGAGTGTGTCTGCAGAAGTGGATGAGAATGGGGATGCTCTAATGGACATTTGCACGAGGATGGGGTTGGTGATATTCAGTACCTTCTCCAGGTACAAAATGATCCATAGGTATTCATTACAAGTGAGGAGAACGGTGGGTGGTGAACTGAATGAACAGAAGGCACTGATTGATTAAGTTTATATGCATGAGGGACTGAGAAGGTATATACAAGATGCAAGAGCATATAGAGGTTGGAGGAGTGGACTTTCTGACCACCACTTGGTTGAGGTGAAAGTCAAGGCACAATCTGATGGATGAATAGAAGGGGACAAGGGCAGGAGGAAGTAGTGTATACAAGCAGGATGAAAAGACTGCAAGTGGATGAAAAAAAAAAAAAGGCAGAATATAAGTAAGAAGTAGAGAAGTAATTCCTAAATATGATTTGGAGCATGTGGGAGAGGTAGAAGGTGTGTGCAAGATATTAACAGAAGAAATCTGTGCAGCATGTGAGATGTTGTGTGGGGGGAAGAGAGGAGTAAAGGGTGTGCATGGAATAGCACGGGGGGTTGAAGAGGTGAGACAAGTGTCGCGATTTCGAGACATTGTATTATTATGGGAGTCTTCGAACGCTAGTGGAAATCCCAGTGAACATCACTCAGTTATTAACTGTCCCGAGTCAGCACTCTGGAATAAATTGTCAAAATTTATAATTTTTTTCAGGAGTGACTGTCTTTATGCACAGATATTAGTGTAGCAGTAAGCGAAATTAGTATGTATATACCGTTCGCCCTGCCCCTGTAACCGCCAGGCAAAGAAGCTTCACCCTCTCCCCACGATCGCCACAGGGCATCCTGTGAGAACAGAGGCACTAAGGCAGTCTAGAACGGGCAGGCCTGAGTGACGGACGTCTTTCCAGAGCAGTGCGATCCCAGCAGTGATCAGCAAAGGCCATTCCTGGTGTCTTAAGTAGCCAGTCATCTAGTCTTCTTACAGTTCTATGACCCCATCCTCAATGTAGGGCAGGACAGAGCGACCAGAGGAGATCAGCAGCAAGCAGATCGCCCAGTCTTCTCGCAGTTCTGTGACTTCACATCACTCCATTTACCAGTATTTTCTTTCTGTTTTATTGATTTAAAAGTCTTAGGTAGCCTGAGTGCGTGAGTGAGCGAATCTAGTTGCTTTTTAAGTCTAATTTTAATTTAAGCATACATTTTCTTGTAAATGATAAATTTACAGCATTTGTTTTGAGATCGATTAAATGTAAAATCCTGCTTCACTTCTCAAAATTGTTCTTCATTAATTTACTTTTCTTCCAGCGTACACAAACTTTTCTTGATATTATTCACGACTGGCAGTTAGCCAGTTCTTTCATATCAATTCACAATAAAATCGTTCATGCGAATCGGAGAGGAGAAAGCAAGAGTCTGGTTTAGTATTTTTTAATTCCAGGGTGAATTGTCAGAGGCAGGTTCGTTCTCTAGATGCCGATAGTACTTACCAGTTAATACCAGTGAGTGATTATTCCTTGCTGAGTACTGTTTGAAGAGAAAGTTTTCAATTTCTCGTAGTCTGAGAACCGACGACGTAAGCAAGAATAAAGTACAAGCTAAAACTTTAATTTCATAAGTAACAACCTGTTTAACTCACCTTTTCATTTGGCAAAGTGGCGACCTCTCTCCAGGATATTAACTTCTAGCTTTAAAGATAAGTTATTAATAATTTATTATAATATTAACAAACTAACTCACCCCTAGCTACTAATTAGTTACAATCAAGAAAGTTTACTGGCGCTAGCTTGCTGGTGGTTGCTGTTTAGCAGGTTATTACTCCTGCTTGATTAGTTATTCTGAAAGTCTTTTCCAAGCTAGTTCGTGGATTTTTCTTGCTAACTAGTTTAACTATATGAAGCAGGCCACCACCAGCCTGTGCGTATATTCTTAATTTTGAATTATTAAGATTAGAGGGTGAAACAGCTCAGTTCTTACACTGATTTTTTTTTGGTACGTTTTTCCTTGAGCTGCGGCCTCCAATTTTCTTTTCAGTATTGTTCTTTAGTTCACTCAGTCTCAGCCTAAGTTAGCAACATGGTTACTGGCCTGTTTATACAGGAAGCCAGGGATATGGGGCTTACTGATATGGGACTAACTGATCCCCAGGAAAATAATCAGTATGTCTTACAACACGAGAGTGATGCCCTTGAGGACCGCATATTTCAGCGTGAACACAAGTGTGAACAGCGCGAACACGAGCGTGAAGCGCGAGGAACGAGAGAGAGCGAACGCGTATACGAACGTGAACAGCGTGAGTATGAACATGCCGAACATGATGCACATGAGAAGCACGAGCTTGAAGTACTAAAACTCAAGCTAGAGAATCTCAGGCATCAGGTCCTGGTGACCATAGCTCCGTGCACATTTCTCCAGCACCCGTTTTGGCAACCCCGCATCTCAAGCTCTCTTCGTAGAAAGAAGGTGAGAAAATCGAACCGTTCATAGCCCATTTTGAGGACATGGCACAGCTGCACCAGCTGGATGAGCCAGCCAAAAGACTCCAATTTCTTAGCCTGTTTGAGGGCTCAGGTTTCTCTCTCTCTCTCTCTCTCTCTATACTGTATATATATATATATATATATATATATATATATATATACAGTATCTCTCTCTCTCTAATTTATATATATATATATATATATATATATATATATATATATATATATACAGTATCTCTCTCTCTCTATACTATATATATATATAAGACATATTGTCTTATGAGATGATGAAGACCGCGCTCATCAAGGTGTACGGTCTCGCTTAAGACAACACCAGGAGTCAGTTCCTGACTGTGCGTCTTCAAGAAAAGGGGACTGGAGAAGGAGAAGGAGAAGGATGAAACTCCCAGCACTCGAAAGGAGGTAACTGACATGCTGCATATCCAGTTAGAAAATTCGTGGCCTGCTGAGATTATTGCTCAGTTAAAAATTTGTCAGATAAGGGATGCCAACCAACTCGTAGAGAAGACTGACACATTCTTTACTGCGTATAGGTAGCAGATTCGTAAACAACAACAGCCCTGGAACAAGAAAAATACTGGATAAAGAAACACCGATGTGGGACTTGTGTATGTTGACGTTTTGCCTCGTGGCTTCCTCAGAATACAATTGATGAATAAACAGACAGGACTGCATTCAGAACCTATCTACGAGGCAAATTACCCAAACGGAAAATGAGGCTCTGAGTTTGGGTCTAAAATCTGGTACCAGCATCTACAATCGGAACACCACAATCGAACTGGTTACCAAGAATCGCCACCGCAGTGACAGTGATTTCCAACAAGGCATAGTTCAGGGAATCATCACAGCTACAGTGGCTGACAGTATCAACGGTATGTCGATACCTAGGCGTCACTGGAAAGCCCTAATGGACTTGGGTGAGGTAAAAAACATCAGGATTTCATCATCAGATTAGGGAGTAGGAGGAGTCATCATGGAGAGCAGTGCATAAATCGATATAATGGGTGAACTAATGGCGGAGAGAGACACCTACACCGTCGTAGAAGAAGCAGAGGTTAAAAAGGCATTGTAGGATTTCAACAAACCGTGCAAAAAAAAAAAAAAAAATACTAAGGAAGACAGAGAATGGCAAGAAGTTACTTCACCTCATATGCAACAACCCACAGCCTGCCATGATTTATGGTTTCCCTAAAAATACAGAGGCCTGGCATGCCCATGCGACCAATCACTGCGGGAATCGGCAGTGCACCACATCAACTGGCTGGGATACTGGCCAAACTTGGATCTATAAGCAGGGCTCATCTCAAACATTCTGGTGACCTTAAGATGAAAGTAGAAGGCATCAATGTCAAAAACAAGAAACTGGCCAGACTTTATGTGAAATCCCTCTTCACAAAAGTACTTTTGCAATTATTGTAGACATAATATTAAGGGACTTCTGACATGACTCAAAATTTATTACGGATTTTGACCTGTAACCTTGAGATCAAGGTCAAGGTCATTCATGCTGTGTAAATCATATTCGCTCATGACTCCCTTCATTTCCACCAAGTTTAACGAAAATCGGCCAAATACAATCTGATTTTGCAGAAGAATTTGAAGGAAGTTGCTGGCACTGTGAAAAGCCAGGACATAGAAAAGAGGGCTGTTACAAGTGAAAGAGGGAGCAGGAGAAGACTGCAGGAGGATGCTGGTTCTGCGGGAAGCCAAGACACATGAAGGAGGATTGTTACAAATGGAAGAAGGAGCAAGAATGGAACAGTGGAAGGAAATCCACGATTGCGATAAACAGGTGTTGGACATGTGGCAAGGTGGGACACTTCAGCTATGATTGTCCTAATGAGAAAGACGGCAAGAAGAAGGCTGCAGAAGACGAGGAGGATGAGGGGAAATTAGTAAATACTGGTGACAAGAGGCAAAAACCAGCCAGTTTTTCCCAGGAAGTTCCACCACTGAGGAAATGGAAGAGAACCTTGATTGACAGTGTGTGAGAAGAATGAAAAACAGATGGCAAGCAGCGTAGTAGGAATGAGAATATTAGCAAGAAATGTTGCTGTACTGCTGTGACAGGTCCAGTGTCAGATGAAGAAGACCTGAAGATGGTGGAGATGGAGGATGCAGATTTACAACCAGCACCAGAGTGGCTGCAGTGGAGTACAGTACAGTGTGACCATCTTGGGAAGAGGTTTCCAGGTTCGGTCCTGCGACTAAGAGCTACTGGTGTTAGTGGGACCTTCTTCGTTTCAACAACGGACTACTGGAGCGTCAGTGGGAGATACCCAATGACCTCAGCAAGTATTGGCAACTGGTGGTTCCAAAGAAGATGAGGTCCGAGATTTTGGATGAGTCCTATAACCAGATCATTAGTGGGCACATGGGAGTGAAGTAAATGCTAAGTCGGCTGCAACGGAGGTTTTATTGGACTGGCATGCATCATGTTGAATCAAGCCCACACCACACCACCCACCCGACTCTGTGCTTCGAGGCAGTCACTCCACGGTGTTAGCTACCCACGTTTCACTACCACGAGACGTCGCAGCAGTCCATCGCTCTGCCGTGCACCCGCTTTTCATGGTGTCACCATCGCTGTCTCAGCACTGTATCGCCCCACATCTGTGTACCCGCCCTTTCGTGAGTTGCGCCCCCCTCCTACTTTATTTCCTTTCGGCCTTAGTGTCCCCCAGTAGTTGTACGACGCCGAACCCTGCGGTTTCCTGGCGCAGGCCAGGTACACAAATGGGCCCCTTAGCAGGGGTGGTTACAGGAAGCCACTGGGGTGGGCCAAAAACTCGCTAGGGGTTAGGAAAGACCTTCGGAGCAGTGGTAGGGCTGTCACGACCTCCGCTAGTGGGGGAACAGATACCGCCACTGTAGGTAGGCATCTTCCGTGTTTCTGTGTGAATGTGAGTGTGATTGCGAGAGTGCTTGAGAGTGTGACGGCCGCCTGAGATGGCAAGCCGTGCTTCTACACCCCCTCCTAAAGGACCGCATGCCCCTCAGACCTCCCGAGACCCCAGGATCGCCACCATGACTCAAGTCCCCCCCAAGACCCGCACCCCCAGTCACGGAATCGTGGTGCACTCTGACTCCAAAAAGAGGGCCCTCAAACAAGAAGAGAGCCCCTCTGGTTCAAATACCACCGCAGGCAGAAAACCACAACTCGCTGGCCCTGATCAAATACAAGACCTCCTCAACTCCACCCACTCCAACATGGAAATAGACGCCTCCACCAACGAAGCAGCCTCCCCAGCCTCCACTCCCCACGACCCTGATGACGGCTTTACCCTGGTTGAGAAAAAGAAAAACAAAAAACCTAACCAAGACTCCCCCGACCCCAATCCCCCCCAACCCAATAACCAGCCTTCAGCTACACTTCCCCCCACACCTAGACTCCCAGCCTTTCTCATCCCTAAACTAGACAACTTCCCCACCACATACGACATAGTAACAGCAATAGAAAACGCCTTCCCACTCCTAAAATTCAAAATGGTAGCCACCAAAGCTCTCAACACCATAATAGTCCCCCTTGATAACGATTCCCTAGAAACCCTTGAGAACTTACAGGAAGTAGAAGGAAAACCCATCAAACTCCAAAAGCTAGACCCCAATCTCTCCACTAAAAAGCTAGTAGTGCAGCATTACCCCCTCAACTTCCCCATAGAGGCCATCCTCAAACACCACCAAGTAGAGGAGGCAAAACGATGTGAAGTCAAAGGGGAACCCACAAGACAAGTCCTTATAACCCTCAGAGGCCCCATCCCAGACTCCCTCAACCTAAAGACATGGGGCACCTACAATCTCCGCACCTACACCCCAGAGCCACTACGCTGCTTCACATGTCAAAAATTTGGACACCATCAATCCTCCTGCCACCGCCCGCCAACCTGCGCCCTCTGCAGCGGCTGCCATACCACTCAGAATGCCTGGACAAATTTAAAGCCAAGCAGCTGGTAACGGCCAAATGCCCCAACTGCCACGGACAACACCACGCCTGGAACAAGGCCTGCCCTACCCGTAAATCCATCATACAGAAAGGCATTAACAAAGATCAACAAGGAGTTCAGGGAAGGCTCATAACCACCCCTGCCCCGCCAGGTACATTTACATGGGGACAACAAAATAAAACCAGAAGCCCCCCCTCTCTCACACCAGGAAACTCCCCCCAGCTGCCCACCTCACACAGAAACCCCCCAAACACCCCCCGGCAACCCACAGACCCTCCCCACCCATCCCACAACAACGCCTACCACCCCTCCCCCCCACCCCCTCAAACCTCACAAAAACACGCCAGCACCCAAACCACTGCTTCAATCCAAACACAAACTCACACACCAGCCCCTACTCAGCCCCCACACCCAACCACCCTCAGTAGTGAAGACCTTAAACATATCACAAACAGTATTGCCCAAGGACTAGCATCCATCCTCTCAAACCTGGTAGGAAAAACAGTACCAGCCACAGAAGTCAGCAAAGTCTTACAAGACTCCCTTCACAATTTTCAAAGCCATCCTACACCCCCCAACACAAACACTGAAGACCCCCTACACACACCCACACCCACACCTGAAGAAAACACCAGCACCACTTGCCCACACACCCCTCAACAAAATACAGCACACAGTACACCCTTTACACAACTACAATCAGACGCACCACTACACCCCAACAAACACTCACAAAGGCAGCATCGCTCCAGAAGCAGAAGACAACACTCTGCCAACTGCCGCAAAAACCAATCGACAGCGCACACAACACACAGATCCCCCTCAGTAACATCTCCCGCTAGACCACATCATGAACCCCGCACAACCACACGAGATTACATGGACACGAACACCAAAAACACAAACTCACACTCACGATCCCCACTATCAAGGCCCACCCCACCATCACAGACACAGTCAGACTCAGACACTTTCTCACTATCATGGACTGACATAGACATGTAAATACTCCAACACCCCCCCACCCAAACCCACAACCCCCCCAACCCCCCCCCACATCAGACTCCTACAATGGAACATTCGGGGCGCGTTAAACTAGCGCTCCTTACTAGAAGAAGTAGCCCATAAAGATCACATCGATATATTCCTCCTCCAGGAAACCCTCACCCCTGCTCATAAATCCCTCAAACTCCGAGGCTTCACCTCCTTCACACTGCCCCAGTCCCCAAGAGGTCCTCGTGGCTCGGCCATCCTAATTAAAAACCACATCCCCTCTAAACCCATTCACCCTTTGCCTGACTGCGGGGATGGAATAGAAATCCAGGGCCGCACCATCACCCTAGCCACTACCCAGCTGCACATTTATAACGCATACCGCTCCCCCAATGCAGAGTTGAACCTAGACGAAATACTAGCGACATCGGCATCTGAACACATTCTCCTAGGAGGCGACCTTAATGACCATCACCCCTGTCTAGGTTCGAGGTCCACCAACCAAACAGGTCGCCACGTTGCAGCTTTATTAGATGATATACCTGACATAACACTGTTAAACGACCCCCAATCTCCCACCCACCTAAGAGGAGGCAGACTAGACCTAACATTCATCACCAAAAGCATAGCGAATCTAGCAAAATGGGAGATTCACCCCACCCTCACCTCAGATCACCACGCTATCCTCTGTTCCATCAACCTGGCCAAACTCCCAAAACCTCCAGACCCTACGCCAAAATGGAACACCAAAAAAGCAGACTGGGCCCGTTTCACCACCTTGTTAGAAGAATCCTGTTCCTTCAACCCCCCTAATGATTTGGAAGAACACGCAACCCTGCTCACCAGTGTCTTCCGCTCGGCTGCCGCTCAGGCCATCCCTACTACCAGTCCCCCCAAAGGCCACCACAAAGACCATTGGTACTACTGTGACAGGGTTAAAGAACTCAACAGAAGGCTAAATAGAGCAAAAAAAATACACAGAGCCAACCCCACCCCCGAAAGCCAGAGCTACCTCCAATCCGTCATCAGACACTCCATCACTGAGAAAAACTCCATAAAAGAGCAAAAATGGTTGGAATGGTGCCAATCACTGGGAGCACATTCAAAAGCAGGCAACATCTGGAAGAAATTAAAAGCAGTGTCCAACCCCCGCCCTCCCCGCCCACCAACCCACCCTGACCCACAAGGCGAGGCTGAAAGATTAGCAGCTGCTTTCGCTCAAAGAACATCCCCCACTCAACTCCCTGCACTAACTAGACAGCAACAAGAAACACTACACCCAACAAGAGCACAACTAATCACGGAGAACAAAAACACCCCAACCCCCTCTGATCACTATTTCACTCTAGACGAACTAAAACAGTCCCTAAAGACCAGTACTGACACAGCCCCCGGACCCGATGGTATAACCTATTCCATGATTAATCACACGGGACCCACTGCCAAAACAGCCCTTCTTGACCTCCTAAATCACTCGTGGCGCCTAGGTAAATTACCCTCTCAATGGAAAAAGGTCACCATTCACCCCATCCCCAAGCCATTAGACCCCCAAACCTACAGACCCATCTCCCTCCTCAGCTGCCTCAGCAAAACCGCCGAGAGGCTGGTCAAACGCCTCCTGGACTGGGTTGCCCCTTCCCCCCACAGCCACCTCTTTGCCTACACCAAGGGCAAAAAGGAAGAGCTGAATGCCTAAGCTCCTTCTTATCTGAACTCAGAGGAGGCAAAGGTCTAGCCATATTTATAGACCTGGAAAAAGCCTTCGAGCTGGCATGTCCTGAGGCCATCCTGGCTACCCTTGCAAGCAGGGGAGTTAAGGGTCGCCTCCTGCGCTGGCTCGAAAGTTTTTTCTCAGGTCGAGAAGCAACATTCCGCTTCCAAGGCCACCTATCGGAAGCCCACCGACATATAAATGGCACTCCACAAGGCAGCATAATTAGCCCCACCCTTTTCAACACCTTAATCGAATGCCTTCTCCAACTCAACCTGGGCCAAGGAGCTCACCTTCTCTGCTACGCAGATGATTTAACCCTAGTTATATATGGGGGACACTACTTACAAAAAGCCCAGAAAGCACTAGACGCTCTCCACAGGAAATGTAGGGAGCTAGGGCTGAAAATCAACCCCCGTAAAACAAAAGCCCTACCCTTCAAAATCCCCACCCCACCAGGCCAACTACACCTTGGCGACACCCCCATTGAATACGTCAACACCCATCGGTACCTGGGAGTGTATTTCGACAGAAACCTCTCCTTCGAAGCGGAAGTACAACACCTCAGAGAAACAACTAAACTCCGCCTCAATGCTCTCAGGTCCCTAGCAGGAAAAGGAAAAGGAGCCTCATACAAATTCCTTCGCCTCTTCTATATCCAAGCTATAAGATCTATAATCGATTATGCGGCCCCAGCGCTACCCTCTATCAACCCAAGGCTGGCAGATAAACTGGAAGTCATCCAGAATGAGGCCCTCCGAATCATGTCGGGATCCCCTATGTGGACCCGTCTATGCAACCTCCGCATAGAATGCAATATCGAGTCCTTAAACCTCAGAATCAAGGCAAGAGTCGCCAACCTCGCGGACAAACTAGCACACAAAGACTCCCCCCTTCCCCTCCTAACAAAACTAATTGCGGCAGCCAACCTACACCCAGACCTCCTCACCAACAATTGGAGTCACAGCGCCGCCAAAGCAATTCACACCTTCAACCTTAAATCATTCATTAATCTTCCCCCCAACAAACCAAGCGCTGCATATCACCCCTGTCCACCTTGGAGCCCCCCCCTATTCAACCTCACCATCGCCAGCTCTCCCCCCAAAGCCCAAGCTCCCGTTCAGCAGCTACAGCAAGAGAGCCTTATGCGGATTTCCTCCCTCAACACCCCAAACTCCGCTATATATTACACAGATGGCTCCGTAAATGACATCAAAGTGGGAGCAGCAGTTGCAAGCCGTGACCACTCCTACGGCCTCCGAGTCACAGACGGAGCCTCCACTCTACAAACAGAACTGGCAGCAATATCGACAGCCATGGATGATGCCCTCGAAACTAACCCAACCTCAGACATCATCATCCACACAGACTCCACCAGCGCCATCCAAACACTTAAAAATCGCGAGCCATCTGACAACATCCATTTAATCACTGGCATCATGACCACCACCCAAGAAATCCACAACGCCAGTGGAAAAACCACCATTCATTGGATACCAAGCCATGTGGGAATCACCGGGAAAGAAGTAGCAGACCGCTTGGCTAAAGATGCCACAGAACATCCACATATCGAATTCGACGTCGCAACCAGCTTCAACCAAATTAAAAGATCAATCAAAAATCAGGCAGCCAAAATAAACAGAAAAGAACACGAACAACAAGTCCAACCGGGCTCCCCTTCTGCCACATGGTATGCCAACTCTACAAAATACAAGCCCCTTTCTGCTGCACACAACCTTAGCAGCAGAACCCTCAAAAGAATCAGACGTCTCAGACTGGGGTATAAATGTCTCTCACAGCTAAAAACAGACGAGGTCCCAACCACTACATGCGACCACTGCAGCACAGACACCCCATTCCCACTCCTTCATTACATACTCCGCTGCCCAGCCACCAACAAACTCAAAAGACCCAACAACCTTCCAAACCCTGATATACCGCGTACAGACTTAACAGCCAACCTAGAAACGGCACTCCGACAAGCAGCCACCACTGTGCTCGCCACCACGCCCCCCTCCATCTTGGCAAATGTCGCTGCTCACTCCCCCCCTCCCTTCTAATATCACTGGCATGTTTGTGCTCACATGCGCGGATATGTTCTTCATGTCAGCGTGTGCACGCATAAGATGTGCCCGTGAGTAATATATATTTAAAAAAAAAAAAAAAAAAAAAGAGCACAGAGCCATTACGATGGCCTCTGCCCCCTAACCAAAAGCCAATAAAGCCACTAAGGTGGCACCCCCCGAGAAATCAAGTCAACCATCACCGACTGGGCTAATATAGGGCCCGGCCCTCTCTAACATTAAGGGAGGAAATCGAACAACAACAACAACAACATCATGTTGAAGAGTGGTGTCAGGCCTGTGATGTATGCTGTACCAAGTGGGTGCACTGATGGAAAGAGTCACAGTGGACATTGCTAGACCCCTGCCACTCAGTGAAAGAGGAAACTGGTATATATGTGTGTCACCATGGACTACTTCATAAAGTGGCCAGAAGCTTATGCCATCCCTGATCAAGAGGCTGCGACAGTTGCTCAGTTGTTGGTTGAACAGTTTTTCTGTCGTTTTGGGATGCCAGAAGAGCTACATTCAGACCACGGTAGAAACTTCGAGTCTGCTGTGTTCCGTGAGTCCTGCAGGTTACTGGGGATTAAGAAGACTAGGACGACCCCACTAAGGCCTCAGTCAGATGAGATAGTCGAGAAATTCAACTGGACCCTGGGACAAGAACTGGCCAAGTGCTGTGTAAAAGAAGAAACGGAATGGGAACAGAAACTACCTGTGTTGCTGATGGTATATCGGTCTGCATCCCAGGAGTCAACCTGCTAAATGCCTGCAAAACTGATGTTGGGCCACTAATTATGTTTACCTGTTGACTTGTCCATGGGAAGACCATCTGGTGAAGAGCTGCCTACAGACACCTCCAGCTATGTGAAGCATCTTCAGGAAAGCATGGCTGAGGTACATCATCAGGTGCGGGAAGCTCTGAAGTTTTTGGGTGAAGTGATGAAGTGCAAGTATGATGCCAAGGCATGTGAGGTGAGCTTGAAGGATGGTGAACAAGTTTGGTTATACAATCCTCAGCGGAAGAAGAGACAGGCACTGAAGCTGCAGAGCCCATGGGACGGACCTTACTTTGTGTTGGACCACCTATCACACGTAACGTACTGGATTTGGGGAGGTAGGAAGTCACACCCGAAGGTGGTACATGTGAATCGTCTGTGGCAGTACCATGGGCCAAGACAGTACAGCTGGGACATCTCCAAGGAATCGTGCTGTCCCGCAGCCGAGGATGTTAAGGAGGACCAAGGAGCTGAAGTACAAGTGGATGGTGACAGTTTCCAAAGAGAAGAAATAGACCAGGAAGAGGACCAAGACATTCCAGGAGGAGTGGACTGTGTGGAGGAGAAGGGGCGTCATCAGTAGTGGCATAGGAGAAGACCTGATTATTTTGTTTATTATTAAATGTTTAGTTTGGATAAAGGATTATGTTTGTGTACATTGTGTAGTTTTGTCGGGACGACAAAAGGACAAGGGAGAGGGTAGTGTTGAGAAGCTGATTGTACAGAGTCCGTAGCTTCTTCGCTGATGAGCAGTTAGCTATAATTTATAAGAGTCATGTGCGCTCTCAGCTTGAATATTGCTCACCCTTGTGGAATGGTTGTGGAGAGGTTGCATTAAAACAACTAGACAAAATTCAGAACAAAGCTGTTAGAATCATTAACAACCCTGCCATTACAAATAAACTACCTCCCCTGCAAGTAAGAAAGAATGTTGCCTCCCTTGCATTATTTTACAGAATTTTTTTGGCAAATGCTCAGACAAAGTTGCGTCCATGGTGCCACCTCTCCATGCCTTCCCTTGTGCTACACGGGCATCTGGTAGTGCTCATGACTGGAATGTCACTCAGCCATATTGAGGAACTTCTGCCTATCAGAATTCTTTCATTCCCCGAACTGCAGCTCTCTGGAACTCGCTTCCCCAGAGTTGTTTCCCTCCAAATTTTAACCCATAGCTGTTCAAGTTTAACTGTTACAGATATTTTATGAACGGAGGACACCAGTTATCTGGTGTATGGATTATTTTTTTATTCATTTGTTTTTCCTTCCTCTGTTCTGTTATTAAAAAAAAAAAAGTTAGGTAGTCTGGAGATTTCTATGCACTTCCCTTTTTTTTTTTTTTTTTTTTTTACCGTAACTTGTCAGGATTGCCAGTTAGCCTGCTGTTTGTGAGTATAGTTATTTTGTGGGTTGTACTTTAATTTGTGTGCTCTTTTTTCTCCATAATGTTTTATTTTTGTAATTGTCAAATTATGTAATTTTGTCTCAGTTTGTATGCTAAATAATTTAGTGTTATGTAGTGTAGGTGAACTTCTGAATTTTTTTTATGTCTCCTAGCTGGTAACTGTTATAACTGTTGCCCCGTCGATAGTGTATTAGAAGCTTCGAGAGTAATGTAAGGTTATATAAGGATGGGGAAGAAACTAGGGCGGTTCAGTCAGTTTTCAGTTCAGTTAGAATGTAGTTCAGTGTCAGTGCAGTGAAGTGTTGTTGGCAAATAGTGAAGTGTTATAGCAGGTAGTGAAGATTGTATATCTTCGGCACTTGTGAAAATAGTGAAGTGAAGTTGGCAAGCATTAAAAGTAATTATTTGAAAATAAAGACAGTGAACTTAAGAAGCCAGTGTTTATTCCCCACGCCAGAGCTGGTCTTGTGTACTATACACTGAAAGGCTGCTTCTAAGAACAACTCACTGGACAACGTCCTATACTGATCTACTGTTTTTGGAGCCTATGGCAGAGTGGGACGGGGATGTAACATTACGTAATTCGGACACTCAGCTTATTTATTATATTCTCAGTATGGCAAACGACTGCTCCATTTTGACACATTGTGACAGTATCTAAATAATTGTATTTTGTCAGTTCTGACACATTTTGACACACCGTGGCACCCCTGTAAATACCCCTGATTTCAGGATTCTGAATGCTAGCACATTTAACTTAATGGGAGCAACTGGCAAAATCCTAAGACTTTGCTCAGTTTAGAAGAAGCTGCAATGATATACCTTGGATTGTTAGAGGATGAGTGATCTAGTATTTTTGTGATTGTGGGCGATACACATTCTTGGCCGAATGTTTTGGCTTTAACTTTTTAATTTGTTTTTTTCTTTCTCTCTTCATCTTCTGTAAAAAAAATTCAATATTCATGAACCAAAAGAAACATTTCGTATTCAATAGGTAAAAATTATAGTCCCCTCTTACTTTGTTGCTTACCCTGATAGACCTACCCACTTAAATACTATCCTTCCATACTGTAGTTGCGATATTTGGATTCCGAAAAACAATGGGTCGAGTGGTACCGAAGATGAAGTTTGAGAGATGCTCACCTCTTATACATCATAATTTGGTTATTTAATGCTTGTAACAGTCATTCGGAATGATTATTCTGAGCTGTGGACATAATTTTTGATGTCCAAGAGGTGTCGTCAGGGTTTTTTTTGTCATGTAATCCCAACAAAGGATATCGGTCAGTCTTCCCTTAGGTGTTAATGGACCTGACAAGCCTAGCCCGGCGCCCCTGTAGTTCAAAGATGGTATTTGTGGAGACGCCTTTGTGAGAAGAGGGTATAAAAAGGAAGAAAAAATTAGCAAGCTCCCATTCTCTAAATGCCTCATCCACTACCTAATTAAGCTTCAGCACAAATTCCCCTCTCTCATTACTTTCGATTCATCATCACTAGCACCACCACCACCATCACTGTCATCACCACCACCACTACTACTATCACCACCACCACCACCACTACAGGTCAGTGTTGCCATTCCTCACGACTAACACACACATACACACACACACACACAACAAATACTGCCACTGCCTTGTCATTGAAGTAGTCTGAATGATGTAGACGTGCAGTTTCATTAATATGAAAAATGACAATATCTCCGTATCTAACTCTTGGAGAACTGTTAGTATATGTGAGGCAGTGACTGTGATAAGTTGAGCGGGTGTAGGAGTTGCAGAGTGACAAGCCGACTGGTTCATTCTTTTTCCAGCCGTCAGTAACAATAGAAATTGTGGATTTTTACACACAGTTTTCTGCACTATAATAGCGCAGTGGTTGAGGATGTTATGGCGTGTGAGGTCATCTGTTGGACACATATTGTTAACACTGACAGATGTGGATGATAAACTAGACCTTACCTGAAAAACTCGTAATTCTCATGCATGAAACTATTACCGTAATACATTCTTTCTTTCATATTCTCTGGTGGATAGACTGTCATACACAGTCGAATACAAATCATATTTATGTCTGAACAACCCGAGTCTCTCACACCGGCCATCGTTTGTCAGGACTTTTGATGTGACCGAAAATATGGCAATAATAGTTATCAGGAAAATACTGATGACTCCATTTGTAAGGCACATGGTTGATAATTTTATTAAAGTTAGTCCTTTAGTGGCCTTTGATACACTGGCTATATCTTTTAGGATGGCACCAACATTTTTTGTCCAACCTAAGACAAATTCTTGCATTAAACAGCTTCATACATATCCTGGATAGCCCATTCTTTGCTGTTGGTGAAGACAGGAGTTGCACTGAGGCTTAAACGACAGATTTTGTTCAGTTGAGAGAAATCATAGCAGTTATAAGGTTATTGCAGTGGTAACTCCAGGCTTATCTGAAGGTGAACCCAGCGAACTGCAGCCTGAAGTTGATATATACATTTTTTTTTTTTTTGTTATGTGCTCGAGTCTGGGCATAGGCTTCACACCCTGCTCCCAAGGCCCAGTAGTCCTCCTACATATCATACGCCTATACATGTCACCACTTCGGCGCTAACAACCCCCCGTCCATATTGAATACATGCTAGGGCTGTCTCATACAGGGCTGGTGTATTGGTATTAGCGGGGGTATTTTTACATGTTGGCGGGTCTTCTGGTAGATCGGTAAAATCTGCTTAACATGTAATTCAAATTCTTAAACTGTTCCCTGCCCGAGCGGCGATTTGAACCTGGGTCCGGTAGGACCGCAGGCCACCTTTCTACCGATTGAGCCACCGCCTCCCCCAGCAAACCATCCTCCTGTCAGAGGATAATGGAAGTGAAGAACATTTATCGATCAAGCAGCAGCTCCGATTATATCGGTGTTACCACATGAAAACGTTTCTCTCCAGCACCAGTCAAAGAATTAAAGGAAGAAGGCAGTGAAACAATAGTTCTGAAAGCAATAATTATATAGCGAAAGATTTTTAATTCATATCAAACACTGTGATAATCCTCCAGGCAAGTGAGATATATTACTACCAACGCATTTCCTGTGTGTGTGTGTGTGTGTGTGTGTGTGTGTGTGTGTGTGTGTGTTGCAAAACATAAGTGACTGGTACGGAGGCTACAAAGACCAGACCTGGACTGTTAAGAAATGCATCGACCCCACAAACAAAACTTGTTTTGTGGCTTTTTCTAAACGGAATTGAGGACTTGTTTTGTTCGAGCTATTTTATTTTTTCTTCGTTTCTCATCGATTTCATGTCCCGATCGTAATAAAATTATCATAATTTGGATGTCCTGTTTCTACTTTAGTACAGAGACGACTGAAAATAGGAACAAAGCCAAACCCCAATGACAAAAACAGCTACACACTATAATAATGAAAAAATCCAAAGCAAAGGGGACTGAGGAAAATCTACCTTTTTTACAGTTTCCAATACTTTAAAGGGTAAAAATGATAACAGTGCAATGGAGCGATGCGCGGATGAAGCAGAATGAATGAAAACTGGAGAAAGAATAATGAATGATACAAGTATGATAAGAATAAAATAACGGAGAAGGCAAGAGTTAAAAGAAAGATATAATGAGGAGAAAAGACACAACAAGTATTTCACAGACAACATGTAAGAACAGACAGGTGGGGAAAAACGAATTCTCTCCAAAATGTCCAAAAAAAAAAATTGGAATATGATTTTCAATAGACTAATATTTCCTATGAGATGTAAATCGCTGATAATTCCTCCAGTACACACACACACACACACACACACACACACACACACACACACACACACACACACACACACAAGCTAGATAATTCTTTGTATTTTAAGTGTAATATTGTTTTGGCCTACTTGTATGGTATTTAAATAATAATACGCTTCCGCATACACTAAAACCCATCAGAGAGTTTGAAGTAATGTTGATTTGGGAAACCGTTGTAAGATCGCCATGAAAAAGAAAGTTATAGTTA
>NC_137022.1:13440200-13467700 GCF_032717465.1 Coenobita brevimanus | reverse complement strand
CCAAGAAGTGCATGTGGATTTTTTGTGTAGGTAATGCTACCAGTCTCTTAGGCCCGTATTCTAGTTGGTTAAGGAAGTTCCCTAACACCTTTTTCTAAACGATTTAGTTTTAGATATGGATAGTTAGTACATTTTCAACCTTATGTATGTAAAGTGAGGTGATATCATAAGATTTACATAACACAGAGGAGGGAAGTAAGGTGTCATAAGTAAATTGACTTGCTTAGGAAAAGGTGTTAGGGAGTTCCTTACCGGACAAGGGATACAGGTCTTATTAGTCCCACCACATACTCTTATAACCTTCACTATGAAAACCTGGCCTCGGGTTCTAACTATTCAGTCTCTCTCTCTCTCTCTCTCTTTTATTTTTGTTTCTCTTATTTATGTTCATCTTTTCCTGTCTCCATCGCATCGAGACTCCTCATATACTTATCCCCACGTAAAGTACATCATCTCGTCCCCTCTCCTCTTCCCCCTCCTTCTCCTCCAGTCAGTGGCCTCATTAAGTACACTTATAGATCCAGTCGCCTGCATCCATTGTAAACAAACCAGCCCACGCCCAGGACTTGACAGGGGAAGGGAGAGAGCCAAGCAGAGAGAGATATTATGTCAACATAATCCGGAGGAAATACACATGCGATACAAAAAGCACACGCATACACACACACACACACACACACACACACACACACACACACACACACACACACACACACACACACACACACACACACACACACACACACACACAGTTGTTCACCGTATAACTGTTTCCTGCCTTTCTCCTCACTCTTGCTGGAGTCGTTTGTGAGGAGAATAATTCAAGGAAGGGTAAAAGGAAAGAAGAGAGGAGAGACAAAAGGTGGAGGACGTAATAATGGTGGAACATCAAATCAAAGAAGAAAATAGTGGTGTGTGAAGGCGACGTGCATACTGATGATGAAAGTAAATATAGATGAATAGACTGACAGACATAATGGTTGATATATTGATGATATTAATAGTGATGATGATAATAATAATAATAATAATAATAATTATTATTATTATTATTATTATTATTATTATTATTATTATCATTCCATCATCCAATTCTTCTTTGCCCCATGAGGAGCGTAGGAGCCCGGGGCTAGGCATGTTGGTCCTGACATTGAAGATGAGAGTGACCAGCCTCACTCATCCCTGAGTGGCATTACGTGAGGAATGAATCCCAGCCATCCCTTGGATATACAGTAAACCTTCACCGGCTAAATCCGATTGGAGTGTTGTAATTACCCACTAAACCACCAGGCACCAAAATTTGGTTATATTGTTAAGACCCAGTATAGAAAATGGTTTTCTGGTGTACAGGAAACCACTTGGCTTGTCACTCAGTGTAAAGTCACCCAGAGGCAGAAGGAAGGGGAAGAAATGAAGGAAAAAAAGACAGAAGAATGAGTGTAGTCACCCGTATGCAGAATGACGAGGAAAGAATGAAGTAGAGAAAGACAGAAGAGGATGGAAGGAAAGAAGGATAGAAAAGAGGAATGGTCAGACATCCGAGAACAGCACTACATCGAGTGAGTTGATGGCGAGAGCCCCCACCTACCACTAGAGAGAGAGAGAGAGAGAGAGAGAGAGAGAGAGAGAGAGAGAGCTACTAAGTCTTGGTAAATTATGTACACACAAACGAGTATCATCTAAGTGAAACCATTCATCATGTATGTGGTCATTAATCAGTATTATGTAATGACCAGTAAATTTGCAATTTGTCATAATTGCTGTTGTGAAATCTTAAAAAAGCAGACACTCGTACGATTCTGAAAATACTTTTATCAGAGCAGACCTAATATTATGTAACTTTTGATATGACTCTAATTCTTTTCCGGATTTTGACTGTGGTCTTGAGATCAAGGTCAAAGTCATTCAAACTAAGCAAATCATATTCACTCATGGCCCCATACATTTCCAACGAGTTTGGTCACAAATCGGCCAAATACTTTTCGATTTAGCAGGTTCAGCCATGAGGCTGCCATTTGGATTTTCCTCAGTAACTCAAAAAGTATTTGTTGGATCTAAAATTCAATACCTAAGTGCAGTAATATATGTTGAGGAATACATGTGGAACATTTACAAAACAATTGATTCGGTAGCTTTCACTGCGCAGAAAAAAAAAAAAAAAAAAAAAAAAAGGCCCCAGTGCTTGGAAAAAACATTGCCCCAAAAGAAGGCTGCAACTAAGATACAACACTCCAGAAAATTTCAAGTCTCTATCCCGAACGGTCTTGGAATGAAAGTCTTCTAGATCTTTCGCTCCCTCCCCCCCCCAAAAAAAAAAAAAAATCTGCACTATCAATAAGTAATCCATAGAATGTGGAGTTCTTAATAATGATCAAAAAGATTAAAGAAAGAAGAAAAATATTGTCGATCTGTAATGTACTTGTAGTGGCATGAAGAGATGTCAGAGAAAAAACACACACACAAAAGAAAAGATACATTCAAGAGAAAAGATACGCGCACGAGAATCAGATAGGTTGGTAGGGAGAGGACGAAAAATATCGAAAGTGATATGGAGGAGGACGGCCAACATATATAACTTGAGACAGGTAATTATGCGTGAGTGAAATAAGGGGAAACATTTTAGGTTGCGGAGAAAGGGAAAAATTAAATAAGAATAAAGAGAGGAAGCCAATATGAGTAACTGAACCACTCTTCACCAGGACGTACTTTACATCATATTCTAGTTAATGCCAGACGATTTTACCTAGCTTAGGAGTGAGGAGAACAGAGGAGCAGCTGTGGTTAAAAGAAGGAAGATGAGAGTAGGAACCAGATGATCATTACTTCTGGCTGCTATCTGGTTTCCGTACTGATGAAAGATTTGGATGGGGTAGCAAGGGAAGTAAGGAGAGGTTGGAGGAGAGGGACGTAGGAAGGTAGTGGGAAAAAGGGAGAAAGAGACGGAAGCACGGATGGAAAAGGGAGGAAGTAAAATACAACAAGGAGTACTGAAAGAATGCAACACTCGCCACCTCCAACTCTTCTACGGGCCAAATATAGGACTTTGCCCTGTGACCTTGACCTTCGACAGACTGCTATCAAGAACGAATTACATCATTGTTGCCTAAACCTTAACCTTTTCACCATCTTTTGTTCAAATTAGTTCAAAACTTTGAGTTGACTTTACCCAGTGACCATGATCTCCGATCTTTCCCAGTGGCTTTGATCTTTGACCAGTTGTTCTCAAAGTCAGATCAAATAAAAACTGTACAGTTTTTAAAACCATGCATATATGCTCGTGTACACACACACACACACACACACACACACACACACACACACACACACACACACACACACAAACAAACACAAACACCGCTTTTAAAACATAACAGCCGCTGGAAATGTTGGGTGGGAGAGAGCTATAGGCTAGAGTTTAAATTCTTTATTTTCTTCATAGTTTCTGGCTACACAAAACCCATTTTTACAGATTTAAGAAGTGGCAAAGCCGAGACATTTGTACCTCACGAAATTTCCTTCTTCCCGTGTCGTAGCCTGATTGGCAACCTCTTTGAAAATTCCGTCGTCCTACCCCACCCCTGATTGCGACATTAGTGCTCTCCTTGCTGTATATCTAAATAGACTGACAAATCCCTCCTTATGGATGGTTACATTTCTTACAGAAATGTCAGCTGCTCCCAACATTTTTCATATTTGTTTATTCAGATCTTTCTCAGTGGCTATAGCTTCTTCCCACTTGGGCAAATGATTGTGCTGATCTATGTGTAACATTGGGGAATTCGATACTCTGTGACACCGTACGTCTGCTTTGTGTTCTGCCATCCTTGTATCCGTTCCTCGTCCTGTTTTCCCTATGCTCTTTTTACTGCATCCACTGCCTGGTATGCTGTATACAACACTCTTTTCATTTTTACTTCCTTTCGCTTTTGTTTTTACTACTTCTTTTTTACGTCATGAGGATGCTATGATCCTAAGGCCTGCTTTTTGTAAATACTTGTTGATAGCCGAAGCTTTGGCTGAGCTGGGGCAGATACATACTGTATCTTGTATTGTCATCATTTGATTGAAACCTGGCATTATCTCTTTTCTTTTTAATGACAGCAGTCGCCTTCCTTTTTAGTTTTAACATTCCTACAGGATAGCATACCTTCATAAAGGCTAATATTATATGTACAATCTCCTTAATGAATTCAGCACTGAAAATTCTGTGTACGTTTAAGAGTTATCCAACAAACATCCCAGACTTGGTCCTTTCGCTGTGTGCAGATTGTGGATGAAGTAATCTTTGTTGATTGCTTAACAACACACACAGTATTTAGCTCTCTCTTCTGTTCTTATCCACACCACAACACCTAAGAATGGCAGTTTTATCTCTGTTTCTTCCTTTATTGAGACGTGTATGTTATTCACTTTGTTTAACATTGTCGCTTTATTAAAATATTGGTGTCCATAGGCATACTTACTGAGACATCATCAGCACATCTGCACTAAGTTGCACCCCTTCCTCAGATTCTTCCATATACGGGCAATCCATAACAGGAGAACGAGGCAAGCCCATGACAAGATTGTGATATTTATATTCCTCTCTACCGAAAGAAAGTGATCCAAATTTAACACACATTGATATTAGTTCGATGTAGTCAGATACTGGTAATGGTAACTCATCATCGATGTCGTCCAGTGCTCCTCGTACTGCCTACATGACCTCCACTATTGTTTCATTGGTGAAGAGTGACTTTACCGATAATGGGGGACATACTGGTAGAGGGGGCCATGCTGACAGAACGAAGAGCGGTGGACGGCATCGAAACTGAGGAGCTACCAATACCAAGATCTGACTACATCGAACTAATAATTATCACTGTGTGTACGACGGACGAGGAAGGAAAGCATTAATGGAGCAGGGAAGAGGAAGAAAGGTAGATAAGTAATACAGAAAGGAAGATGTGAGAAAAATGGAGAAGTTAGATGAACGGAGAGAGAGGGAATGTACAACAAGAGAGGAGAAATTGTGAGAAATTGGAAGAAAGAGAAAACCATCAATTTGGAGATTTTTTTTTTTCCAGAAAATTGAAGATGGTCACCAACAAGTACATGCGGAAAATTAAAGTTTGAGAATATTCCGTATATATATATATATATATATATATATATATATATATATAAGGAGAGTACGTGTGAATATATATATATAGTGTGTGTGTGTGTGTGTGGGTGTGGGTGTATACATTTATATTTGTATTTACTGTATAATTATGCGTGCATACATACATACATCAACTCATACAGCATATGTTATATATGTATATAATTGCCTATAAAATAGACCCCTGAAATGATGGAAGGAAACAAAATCAAGTGAAGGGAGAGATATTAAATGAGCAGAGGACAGAAAGTGTGTTGGCAGGAGCGTAAGAGAAATCTTTCCATCGCCGGACGCCTTAATCCTGCAAAGAGTGGCCACAGCCCTGTCCCCCGCCATTTCACTGCTCTACCCCAGCTCACAGCTCCCTATCTCATATACCTCTCCACTCAATCACTCCATCTCATCTTCGGCCTCCCCCTCCCCCTCCCCACCTCATTCATATACACTCTCCTCGTCTGTCTCTCGCTCTTCATCCTCTCCACATGGCCAAATCACCTAGTTTATTTCTTTTAACGATTTCTATCACATCCACATCCACACCACAATGCTTCTTCACTTCCTCATTTCTCAGTCTGTCTCTCCATGTAACTCCACATGCTTCTCTCAAATAACTAATTTCCATTGCTCTCACTGTTGACTTGTGTCCCTTCAACAAGGTCCAAGTTTCGCTTCCATACGTTAGTGTTGGCATCACAATACTATCGTACATCGACTTTTTTGTCTCCCTGCACATTTCCCTATTTCTTATCACTGCTTTCAAAGAACCAACAACCTTTCTTCTATGTTGTACCCTTTCAAGCATTTCATCTTCCAGACTTCATCCTTATTCATCACACTAACATAAAAATGCAGTGGCAAATCCCTCTGAATCCGGTGACGTCCACTTTTGATTATTCCTGTTGATAAGAGACGATTTTTATTCAACGGGAATGATCTTCTGTCGTGAAGGTGTTTGTTAAGGCTACGTATATCGCCTCCATTTCGAAAGGTCTCTCCCAGGCGAAATAAAGTCGTCTGGAAACAGCAGAAATAAGATCTGCGGTATATCTCCGCAATAAAGGGTTTAAGGTGGGTGTGGAGGCCGGCACCCTCAGATCTGTCACTCCAAGTATTCCGCTCCCTGGCTGAGGATAAAGCAGCTTTTATTCTGAGAGCAGCCCAGCGTGCCTCTACCGCAAGAGATGCTGTGGGGCCTGGCACGGTCCCCCGAAGAAATCAGTCGTTCCGTTGTATAATATTCACACGTACTCTCCTTCTATCAAGTAACTATCATCATCATCGTCATCATTATTATTAATGATATCCAACCTCTTTTGCCACCTAAAGATGGGGTTAGTTAGGGAGCAGAAAAAACAAAACAGAAAAATTATCAATGAACTAGCAAGTGTCTTCCAAATTAAATGAGTTACACTCTCATTCACCCGCATTCAGAACCACCATAATCCTGATTCCATCCCACAGGCATAAACTCCTTCAGGTACTACGACAAGGATATTACTCCTAGCCAATACTCGCCCGTGACATCATGCCATTCACTTTTCGCAGTATTTGACTAAAGGGGAAATCTGACATCGAACTTTATTCCAGTTTCAGTTCCACAGCTGCAGCCAAACGAGTCAGTCATGGCACCCTGAGAATCGACGTAAATATACCAAAGTCAGCCGAATGTACTGGCTGTTACCTGTACAACATAATAATGACACGAAAATGAGAAAGAGTGAAAGAAATATGTAAATAATAGGACAGAGAATGAAAAAGATAAGAGAAAGAAACAAGAGCATAATAGCAAAAAGAAAAGTAAAGGATCAAGAGAAAAAAACTGAAATGGAAGGACATCATTACTAGGGTGAAGGTATGAATTGGGCATACCTGAATAACAGCTTCTGTAAATATGCACAAAAACTAAAGCTGTCTGAGGAAGCGTTCTTCCTCAACAGACAAGAAGGTGGCTTTTCTCGTCATACACCTCTCCTCTCCAAGGACTGAGAAGAGAAGGTAAGATCCATATGGGTTTTAATTGGTATCATGACCTTTGGCCTTAAGTGACCTTGAAAGGTCAAACTCAAGGTCATGGATATTCAGGGGGCTGTAACTCGAAACTGGTTGAAGAAAGAGATATTATTATCAAGATATAGGAAGTCTCATACTGGCTTTCATTTGGCACCATGACCTTTGACCTTGAGTCGTTGTGAGAGCTCTGTTGTGCCTGGCACCATTTGTTGAAATATAGTGAAGAAAGCAGAAACCAATGCAAAACTTCAGGAAAAAGAGACACAAAGGGAAGATAGAGAAAGAAAATAGAAAGAACGAGAAGGCGAAAGAAATGAGATAGAAGAAAGGAATGGGCACAGACAAAAATAAATCAAGGGAGAAGAAAAAATGAATCAGAAAAGTAAGAAGAGGAGGAAAAAGAGAAAACGGCACATAAAGACTAAGGAATGGGACTAAGGGATACACAGATCTGAGGGATAGGCTATTGGTAAAAACGTTAACTCGGTACAGGTGTAAATAAGTCCCAGGCCGCTCCACTTCACTTCATCTCACCTACTACCTTTACTGTGTCTTAGAATGACGATGTCTAAGGGGAACGAAGGAACACAATGGGGTGAGAAGGAAAGGAGAAGGTGAGAGATGAAAGGAAGGGAAAGAAACGTAAAGGAGGAAATTATGAAGTGGAAAAAGTAACTCCAAATTACAGTAAAAGGTGAGAGGAAGGAAACCATGCAGTAGAATGATCGAGAAATGATATATAAAGAAAAAAAAAGAGAGAAAACGATTCAAAGGAAAGATGAGATGAAGGAAATGTAAGAGAAATAAAAGAATGTGAAAAAAAGGAGAAAGAAATAAAGAAATGGGACTGTGAACCAGTGGTAAAGGTTTGAATTCGGTACAGGTGTAGTAGAGTTCCAGGCCGCTCCACGTTGTCTCAGCTCGCCCCCTAGCTCTCTGATAGCTTGTGATAATATAACAAAGTAGTGGCTTTGATCTAATACAGTTGATGTTGGTCGTAGTGATGCTGATGACGATGGTGATGACGACGATAATGGATTTCATGACGGTGATTACGACTGAGCGAGTGAAACGAGCAACCTCAGCGAAGAGATGTTTACTTTCAGCTGAGAAATGAGCCGTCCGACACAACCCGGCCCGGCCCGACACGGCAAGGCCCTACCGCGATGGTTTTCAGAGGCTAGTAAGTTTTCTATGTGAGATAGAAGCGATTCATCTGGTGGTGGATACATTTAATAAATTTTGTTTTATGCTATATATTTACTCATGGGACCAAAGAAACCCCTTGGAATCCCAGCTTTTCAAGGGAATGTACCGACTGCTACTATTGACATGCTGCACTATGAAATCGAATAAAAAAAAAGTTTTCCTGTTGTATCAATGTTTTCTTGCGTGAATTCTAACAATAAAATATCGGATATTACGCTCAAAATTTTATATGAGCGTTTTTTCTGTGTGTAGAGGGTGAAATCAGCAAGAGAAATGGTTCCATTTCTAGGTTTTATCATTCAATCATTAGCCAAGCGTTTACCGGCGCAGTTCGTTGGCTCGGCAAGTTGGGAACAGAGAACTGAACATTACTCATGTGATAATGCTACGATGCCTCGCTATATGCACATCGAGAGACAAAACGTGAGAGAGAAAAAACGTAAGACAGTAAATAATTTCGCTCAATTATTCGTCAGCTATTGTTCAACTACCTAATGCGAAAATTTGAAAATTTACACCATGATGAAGATATGGATGACAGGCGTATGAACAAACGCGCGCCCGCTCGTCATGTGCTCACGCAGCGGACTTCACTGGTTGTGATGAAAGTTACAACTGACGAGTGTAATGATTAATGATGATGATGATGATGATAATGATAGCGGTTGTGGTGGTAGTGCTGATAATGGTGGTGTGCAGCAGGTTAGTACTGATGATAAACTTTCCTGATCTCTCCTAACGCATTAGTAGACTGTGATGCGATATTGTAACGTAACGAAGGAAGAAAGATATGTGAAAGAAGAAGGAAAAAGGAGAAAAAGAAATAAGAAAATAAATACAAGAATCAGTGCCAACGCACGGCAAACCCGCCCCAGCAGTCATTTTAGTGTTAACGTATAAACACAACAGAATATCTAGTAAAATATGTCACATATCAAATTTTAAGTAAATCGGGTGATAATTGACGATTATATGCCTATTTGAAAGTTTAGGCCCGACCTACCTGACACTGACCCCCTACCGGTAACTGGGGAGGTGACCCCACTGATGCAATGAGACATGTTATAGGATGCAGATTTGAAAGATGCACCTTTTGGTTTTGGTTTCATGTCGATATGATGAATTTGAAAGGTGTTATATGCGGATTTTTTTTTTTTTTTTTTTTTTTTTTTTTAAATTTTTGGGGCCTACGGCCTGGGCTTTGGCCCAATTTGGCCAAAAATTTAATCAGGTGATCAGAATGTCGCAGCACATTATCCCTGTAATTTTAGTTAAAATCGCACCAGTTGTTTTCTCGTAAAGTTAACAGACAGACAGACAGACAAACACAAAAACCGAGTGAAAACAATACCGGTCCCCGAGCCCCTCTGAGAAGGGGACGGGTAACAAGGAGAGGAAAACGTGTTAATAAAAAAAAAAAAAAAAAAAGAAATTGGAAATTTGCGAAAACAAAGGGGGGAAGGAACAAGAATGAAAACAGGAGAAATAACAAGAAGGGAGGCTAAGATAATGTAAGGACAGTAACTAAAATAAGAAAGAAAAAGAAAAAATGAAGCAAAAGAAGGCCTTGCTGAAAGATTACATTTCAGGACACGTTTATTGAAGACCCAGACCGCTTCACCATACTTCACATTAGCTCCTACTTCTGTTTCCTTATAGCTGTAATATAGTGGAGAGTGAAAGAAGACGACTGAAAAATAAAGAAGAAAATAGAATATAAGAAAAAAGAAAAAGTGAAAGAATGAAAAGTGAAAGATATTAGAAAATGGAGGGAAAGGATACGAAAGAAATAAGAAAAAAAGAATGGAGGGAAAAGATAGAACAGAAAAACGGAAAAGAGAAAGAAAAGAGAAAAAGGACAGGAAAGGACACAAAAGAAAGAAGGAATAAAAGGAAAGGACACAAAAGAAAGAAGAAAAAACTAAAGGACACAAAAGAAATGAAATCACACTAAAGAAAGGAAGTAACGTAAAAATACATTTTGAGAAATTTTGAAGATGAAAAGGAAGACAAATATGAAAAACTTCATAAAGCT
Source organism: Coenobita brevimanus (assembly GCF_032717465.1). NCBI lineage: Eukaryota > Metazoa > Arthropoda > Malacostraca > Decapoda > Coenobitidae > Coenobita > Coenobita brevimanus. The sequence continues at coordinate 13,457,300 of NC_137022.1, read as the reverse complement.
AAGAAGAGAGAAAGAAAAAAAAACACGTAGAGCTAGGAAGCACTCAGAGAGCGCATACCTCCGCCAATGCCATTGCTGTTAATAAGGATCTGCATTCGCATCCGTCCCAGAGTTTAATAATCTGTTTCTTGACCCATGGCCCACCCTTCCACAAAATTTCATTCAAATTTATTGAAAACTTTTGGAGATATTATGCGGGATACATAAGCTCCGGATCCAGATCTGCCTCCAGACTTTATGTCTTTCTTGACCCATGACCTACTCTTCAACAAAAAATCATTGAAATTCGTTGAGAACTTTTGGAGATATCGGTTGCCCAAACAAACGAACAGAAAATCGTAGGTGAATACATAACCTCCTTTTACTTCGTTGATGGAGGTAATGAAATATAATGCAGTAATAATATTAAATATATACGTGATGTCGGTATATCACGGATTTTAAGAGCGCCATAATTTGAAAACGGTTAAAAATAAAACAATTGGTGGCGGGCACAACAAACCTCACACGACATCAGTTATTTTATTGCTGTTAAATACTGACTCATTTCTGCCAATTAGTGTCAGTATACAATTAAAGTCTTGGGTAATGGTGCAAATGTTTTAGAATTACGACCTGTGATACACTTGCAGACAAAATTTTAAAAGTGTTATGGTTCTTGTATATTTTTAGGTGATTATAAGCATTATAAACCTGTAAATTTCGAATATGATGTCTAATTCTCGCCAGGACGTCCAGTTTTCGAGAACCATTATACCATAGGAAAATCTGCTTGTGTGTCGGAAAACCCGTTTTGACTCCAGTCATAGACATAATTATATATACCTTGTAAAATTGCAGTCAGCTAGTAATTGTGGCGGTTATATCAGTTTCAGTTAAGTACCTGAACCACAAGAAATTTAACAACTCAAAGTAAATCAGCCACAGCCGAAAGTCGTGTATAATTTTCCCACCATCAAGCAGATGATTTTTTTTTTTTTTTTTTTTGACACCAATATATGCAATGGTAATCTTATATTTGCTATTATTCTATTTCAGCTTTTCTTCACTGTTACAGTGTCTTTATCTGTGTTGGCAAGCAATGAAGCACTGCAACCGTATGAGTGTATCAGACTCTTTCTGTTGCATCTGCGAGTTCTTTACACCTGAAAGCCTGAAGAGACCAATTACAGGGAATGTTAAAAGTGCTTACAAACATTACTTCAAATGTCCTGAATGGTAATCAAGACAATAAGTGCGCACCCCATATTGCATGCAGTTAAGGTGTAAACCAAGTGAAATGGCCATCAGGTATTCCTTTCGCTGTACCAGTGGTTTGGCGCAAACCAAATGATCACTGTCCTGATTGATACTTTGCCTCACTAACACCAAAGGGTATTCACTGAAAATTCGGTCCAAGATCAGGTATCCTTACGTACCTTCTCTAAGGCAAGCACCCCATGGCCCTGAGCTTCCAGTTCCAGATCCTCCATTACGTACCACAAGTAAAAATGAATCTTGTGAGGAGGAGTGTTGCAATGATGCCGACTTTCAAGAAGATTTTGAGAGCAAGGAGCAACACCTCATCAGTCAGGTACGTAGCGCTGCATGACCTTATAAGAGACCTTACCTTCCCCAAGGAGAAAAATGATTTACTTGGATCTCAACACAAGCAATGGAACATGCTATAGGGTGGTGTTTGTACCACCACCTTCCATCATGGACATGAAAAGCTCTCAATGTACTTCAGGATGGATGACATGCTTTGTTACTGTTATGATGTATCATTAATGCAACACCTTTGTAAGTCTCGTCCTTATCAAAAAGGAAAATGGGGGTTGCTTATAGATTCTGGGAAGAATGCACTGAAGACAGTCCTTCTCCAAAATAGAAATGAACTTCTTTCTGTTCCAATTGTGCATGCCCATGGAATGAATGAAAGTTATGAAACTATGGGTACTCTGTTAGCAGCTACTGGCTACAAAACACATCAATAGAGCATCTGTGGGGACCTAAAAGTGATCTGCTTGCTTCTAGGACTTTAGCAAGGTTACACAAAGCGCATGTGTTTTCTCTCTTCATGGGACAGCAAAGCAGACACTAAGCATTACACCCAAAAGGAATGCCCAGTGTGACAGACAGATATGACTGGAGGGTTCAACTGTCTCAACAAACATCTTGTTGATCCCGAGAAAGTATTTCTGCCTCCACTTCACTTGAAACTTTGATGAAGAACTTTGTGAAGGCCATGGATCAAGATGGTGCTGGCTTCCGAACTTTACTAACGAAGTTCCAAGGCACTGTATCTGTGGCCAAAGTAAAGGCAGGCTTTTTCAACAGTCCCTCAAATTCATTTTATACTCAACGATTAGGATTTTGTAAAAAGCTTATCTGAGCTGGAAAGGGCTGCTTAATGGTTCTTACCAAGAAATACTTAGGAAATTTTCGAGCATCGAATTATGAGGAGCTTGTTGACAAGATGTTAAAGAGTTAGCCTACTATGCACTCGGTGCTCGAATGTCACTCGACAAATTTCTTCTATTCTCATTTAGACTTGTTTCTATTTATTCTTGGCAATGTCAGTGATGAACGTGGCGAAAGGTTTCACCACGAAACTGTCATAATGGAGAGCCGATATCAAGGCCGATTCAGTCCAGAAATGATGAACGACTATTGTTGGACTTTACAGCGTGAGAATAATTGCTCCTACAAACGCAAAATGCAGAGGCACTTCTAACGTGCAAAGGTCATGTCAGGGACGTAGCGAAGGGGATGGGGGGAGCGCGGAGAAGGCGCCCGCCCCCCCTTAAGGGTCTACAAATTGTATTGCGCTAAAAATTAATAATAATAATATATCTTCAAAAATAAAAAAATGAATCGGTAGAAAATACACAAATCACTTTATATATATATATATATATATATATATATATATATATATATATATATATATATATATATATATATATATATTTCTCTCTCTCTCTCTATGTATAGATAGATAGATAGAGAGAGAGAGAGAGAGAGAATGATGATGATGATGAGACTCCCAGATGCATTATTGTTCTTTTGTTCTATAAGGATAATTAAAAAAAGCTTCTTTTTCATCGAAAATCTTTTTCTTGCTCTGTTTTTTGTCATTTTCACTATAATGAGTTTATCATCTAAATATTTCAATACATACCTTCATAGGCCTCAGAAAGCCCCTAAAAATACTTAGTTTTCAAAAACTTTCCTGTGGGGCTCATAGCGCCCCCCCAGACCCCCCAGCTACAGAGGCTTGCTTCACCCCACCACCTTTTCAGGAATCTATTAACATCTTTCTCCCGCCTCCCCCCCCCTCTTGTGAACTTTCTGGATACTCCCCTGGGTCACGCAATAATGATTTGTATATACTGTATATCGGTTTGTGCTTAGTATATGATCTAAATTAAAGACTAAGTATAGTATTTTTGTAACAATATAAAGACATCCTGACACTTATTTGACGAATTTCCATGTTTCATGGAATTATCCCTCACTGATGATGTAGTACGTCAAGGATACGTGACAGCCAAATGTTAGGGTCAGTTTAGAAATCAGGGGTAACAATTTAGTTAGAAACAGGTGAGATTAACTCAGAACCATTTTGGCTGTTGACTAGTGTAATCCGTGATCTCGCATTTGACCTTTGAAGGTCACTCAAGGTCAGAGGTCATGCTGCCAAATGAAAGCCCATATGAGACTTCTTATATCTTGGTGATAGTAAATATCTGTCTTCAAAGAGTTTCAAGTTATAGCCCCTGAATATCTGTGACCTTGAGTTTGACCTTTCAAAGTCACTTACTATCTAAGGTCAAGGTAGCAGTTAAGAACCAATATGGGATTACTTATATGTTCGTAATGGTAAATATCTCCATCTTCAACCAGTTCTGATTTATAGCCCCTTGAATATTTGTGACCTAGAATTTGACCTTTCAAGGTCACTCAGGGTCAAAGGTCTTGGTGCCAAATGAAAGCCATTATTACGAGATCCTGCATGTTACTAAGAGTAAATATCTGTGTCTTCAACCGTTCTCAAGTTATAGCCCTCTGAAAATCCGTGACCTTGATGGCAGCCTTTCAGGTTCACGTATTCTGAAAGTTTCATGCAATTTTATTCATCCGTTTTTCCATAATGTTCCTAACAAATAAACAAACAAACAAACTCGACCAAAAACCATACCTCGTCGGACTCAGTTCGGACTATGCAATCTCTGCTCTCAGGCGCCGTTTATTGTGCCAGGCATCACATTATTATTATTATTATTATTATTATTATTATTATTATTATTATTATTATTATTATTATCATTTAGGCTGGTCTGGATGAACATAATGACTCTCGTTATGGACATACTGTAGATTATGATAATGATGATGCTGTTGTTAATAGGAGGGGTAGAGGTGATGATGAATTCGTTGATGTCCAGTAAATTAGCGCCGATGATGACGGCTTTACTGCCACTCTGCTCCTACCTCTCTTATGGCTTGTGATAATGTAAAAAAAAAATAGTGTAAAAATAAAGGGATAACAAAGAAAAAAGGATGCAAAAGAGACAAGTAAAAGAAAAAAAAAACTCAAATGAATGCTATTTCACAACAAAACACGAAGGCAGCACTCAGAGAGGGTATATCTCAGTCAATGCTTATTCCACTCAACTCAGAATACCAAAATCTTATCAACTGTCTTGGCCCATGACCCACATATCCATAAAATTTCACAAAAATCCTTTGTCAGCTTTCTAAGATATTATGTGTAAAAACAAAAAAAAAACAGGCCTGAACCGGGACTTGAATTCAGATCACCACCAAAATTTAATCAACTCCGTGGGCCATGACACAAATGTAAAAATCATGGAAAGCCATCAGTAACTTTCTGAGGTATCTTGTGGACAAACAAACAAACAGACAGAGAGGGGTGAATACATAACCTCCTGTAACTCCGTTGGCGGAGGTAACTAGACCAGTAAGTGAAATGTCTAAAAAATAATATACCACGAGATCGAGATCCTGGACTAATTAATAACACAATTGAATATTTATTTATTTATTTTTTTTTACAATAACCACATTCTTAGTTATGATAATCCATTCCAAACAAGCAAAGCGCATTCAGAGAGTCCATACCTCTGCCAGCGCCTTTGCTAAAGAACTCAGATCACCACCAAACTATAGTTAACCTTTCCCTGGCCCATGGCTCATATATACGCACAGCTACATTTCGATCCATCAGAGTCTTTCTGAGATACCTTGTGGACAGACGGACAAAAAAAGTCCTGAACCGAGACTCCAACTCAGATTACCACCAAAATTTTACCAATTCTTCTTTTTCCAATGACCCACATATCAACAAAATTTCATAGAAAGCCATTGATATTTTTTTAAAGATATCTTGTGGACAACAAAGAAACACACAAACGGGGTTGAATACATAGCTTCCTCCCACTTAGGCTAGTTGGCAGAAGTAATTACGTAAACACTGTGTCTGCTCATATTACCCAACACATTCATAGGGAACTAGAGAAAAGAAAAACATTTCATATGAAAACATGGAAACGCTTAACATAATGAGTAAATAGACAGTCCTATACACATAAAATTCGTATTCCATGCGTTCCAGATTTACAGGAATACTACAGACATAATACCCCATCATCTAAAAAGAGACAAATGAATAAATATTCATAGTCCTGAATACAAGAGGTTGGAGTCCCGCCCGGCTGCCTTTGGAAAGTGTGTTTGAAATGCACATCAGTGCGCGAATGCTGAGTGAAAATTAAGTCCATCTGCTCGCTGAACCTAATGGCTTTATGTCCATGTCAGTATAAACCATCAGACGTGGAGGGAAGCTTGTTGCTGCTCCTGATGTGTTTGGAGTTATTGTTGATTGATGTTGATAATAATGTTTCTGCTGCTGTTTTTGTTCTTAGTGTACTGTTGGCACTTACGAGTATATTTTTGTTTTTGAACCATTATTTGTTATTTTTTGCTAAGTCTTATTGTCGTTGATCTTTTTTTTTATTTAATTAGTGTAGTTGCTGTTGTTTTTACTGTTTGTGATAATATTAGTGTTTCTTCTATGTTTGTAGATTTTAACATACTTTTAGAACTGACCATATTTTTAGCATTGATTCAATAGTTTTTGATATATTTCGTTCTCGTTGCTTTTCTTATTTATATTATTTTGTTAATTTGTTGTTGTCATTTGTCCTAGTGTTGTTTCGTTTTGATGTTTATTATACTTTGTTGTTGCTGTTGTTGATTTTCATATTTTTTATGTTTACTGATTTTGATAAAGTTTTTTTTTTATTGTGATTACTGTCACTCTCATACGTCTTGATAATATTATTATTTTTTCGTAGTTGTTGTTGTTGTTCGATTTGTTCTATTATTTTTTAGCCTTGATGTTGTTGTTAGTTTTTTTTTTTTTTTTTTAGCATTAATTGCTTAATTATTTTTGTGCAACTGCTGATCAGTTATTTCTGTTGCTTTTGCTTGAGAGTGAAACCGAGAGTTTTTCCTGTTATCCTTCCGTTGTCTTTGTAGTGGGACTATATTCCTGTTGCCTCCATGCGATTTTATATAGCTTGGTAGGGTACCCTTGTGATAAAGAGGTTAGAAGCAATGTACAACTCCTTCATAATGATTTTTTTTTTTTTTTTTTTTTTTTTTTGTATTCTTGCCTGTAAGTGGTGACACCTACCATCCAAGCATCTGATGTAATGCAACCTTCAAGTGACTCAACAATGAGTGCCAAGACAAGTGGTTCCTTGTAGTCTAGGAAACCATATACAACGATGGGAGGTAGCACTGACAAAAATAAAAAAATTACTCTGTTCACATTAGCTAGGCGTAAAAGTGTCGTCTCCTCATCTTTAATGCTGAATTATTACAGGGAATTAATACTACATCATGAAACTAGTCACGGTGAAGTGATATGGAAATAATGCAGAGACCCAGTGTCGTCATATTCTTCAATTACACTGTGGGAAATAAGTTGCAAAAGGACAGAAATCTGTGCCAAGAGTGAATGACTTACAGTGGTATAGTGGGTTAAGATAGTCCAGCTGAGTGTAGCCCATATGTGATTATACATGAGGAATGTTTCAGGATTCTTGACCACATAACACTACATTCAGGTGAAAAACGTCTAGTTACTTGACCTTTAAATATCGAGAATTAACCGCTGTTTCCCGATTCCCTACGGTCCTACTGGAACAGTAAATGATTAGGTAACGGTGGGTGCCATGCTGACAGAGAGATATATATTTTTCCAACCGTCATCGATTGTATTCAGCTTAGTAGAGAATCCTGTTACTAAAATGTAAGAGTTAATCTCCTTCACTGGGAGATAATATGGCGGGATCAAGAATAAAATGTCTTATCTGTCGTTGTTCAAATGCTTTAAAGTTCCTTTAATACAAGAGCTCTCTCCTAACCATATGTATAATATTTTGACAATATCAAGAACAAACCAAGTTGACACCAACGCAATTTTGAGCTTGTTTTGAGTAGTGACTTATTTTTAAATCTCATATTTGCCAACTCAATCTGACGGTTGCAAATACGTATATATATATATATATATATATATATATATATACTGAATATTGTTTTTTGTTTTTGCTTGTTTTACTGATTTTTAAAAGCCTTTGTTAAAGAAAGATCAGTAGGCTTTTGAGTTACTCAGTTCATGAGCGCCTTACTCGTGAAGGAATTACTGGTGGCTTTAACTGTAGTGAAGGGATGAATGATATCTCTGACTATAGTGAAGGGATTAATGATGGTTCTGACTATAGTGAATGGAATAATGATAGCTCTGACTATAGTGAAGGATGATGGTTCTGACTATAGTGAATGGAATAATGTTGGCCCTAACTATTGTGAAGGGATTAAAGATTGTTCTGACTATGGTGAAGGGATTAATGAAGGCACTGACTACAGTGAAGGGATTAATGAAGGCACTGACTATAGTGATGGAATTAATGAAAGCACTGATTAAGCCTCGCCAAATCGATTTTTTTCTTGAGATTAATAAAGTTTTCCCGGAGAAAATAACAAGAAGGAGCACCGAGAGAGTGCAGTATATATGCCTTGTGGTCTGTCTATGACCAAGCATCTGAACTAGCTCTGTGACCATGACCTTTCACCGGTTGTTCTTAAATCTGAAATATTTCATCAGTGTGTGACCTCCCCTCCACTGAGTTTGGTTCAAATGGGATCAAAAGGTTTTAAGCTGACCTTGCCCTATGTCTATTATTCTCAACATATTTTAAGTTAATCTATTACTGACCCTAAATCGTTGCACAAGTTTTAAACACAAGTAAATAACTTTTTTTTTTTTTTTGTAGTTAAAAGGTCAAAAGTCTGACAGTGTCTTGTGACCTTAATCCTTTACCGACTGTTCTCAAAATAGCGATATTTCACCCTTTTGCTCACCCTTTACCATTCTACCAAGTGACTGAGTGTATTACTATCATGTGTTAGATACTTTATGGGATGTTTTAGGTACAGACAAGCATTAGGATTAAGGCTATATGCTTTTAGGAATTAATACATTCGTGTTAGAGAATTCCGAAGGACTGTATACAGTACGTTAAGGCTTACTGGCGCTTTGGCGACATCACTTCATAGTGTCTACCGACACTCTGATTATAAGCAATAATATTTAACTCTTACAATTGAAAGGGAGTTTATTAATACGGCATCTAGTCCGTTTTCATGCGAAACATATCCATTTCTTTGAAATAATGACTCCATTCTCAGTCTGTTTCGTGTTCCCGCCAGAAGGTCTTACATAAACTGGTGGAACTCCCTTTTTTAATGTGGTGTATGAAAGTTGTATTTGCAACCGTCAGATCATGATGGCAAATATGAGATTTAAAAATAAGTCACTACTCAAAACAAGCTCAAAATTGCGATGGTGTCAATTTGGTTTGTTCTTGCTACAGTCAAAATATTATACATATGGTTAGGAGAGAGCTCTTGTATTAAAGGAACTTTAAAGCATCTCTCAACCATTTCTGAACAACGACGGATAAGTCATTTAATTCTTCATCCCGCCAAATTATCACCCAGTCAAGGAAATCATCTCATACATTTTAGTACCAGGATTCTCTACTAAGCTGAATACAATCTATGACGGTTGGAAAAATATTTATATAAATATATCTATATCTACATCTATCTATCTATCTATCTATCTATCTATCTATCTATATATATATACATATATACATATAAATATATATATACATATATACATATAAATATATATATACATATATACATATAAATATATATATACATATATACATATAAATATATATATACATATATACATATAAATATATATATACATATATACATATAAATATATATATACATATATACATATAAATATATAAATATATATATACATATAAATATATATATACATATATACATATAAATATATATATACATATATACATATATATATATATACATATATATATATATATATATATATATATATATATATATATATATATATATATATATATATATATATATATATATATATATATATATATACCAATACCAAGAAGAATATGGGAGGAGGAGAAAGAATGTTGAAAGGAGAGCAGGAGGATGAAGAGAAAATAGGGAACCAAAGATGAAAAGAACTGAGGGAGGGAGAGAAGTTTAATAATATAAGGGGTTTGAAGTGAGCAGGGAGGAAGGAGAGGAGGAAGGAGTGGAAGGAAGACACGGTAGAGAAGCCAAAAATGTATGGAGAACGTTCGATCGAGGGCCCTAGAATGAAGGTAAATAGGAAGGGAGACACGAACAGGAGGAATGGAGAAAGGGGAAAAAGGGATGGTGGGGGGGGAAAGGAGCGAAAAAGAAGGGAGTAATGATACTGAGAGAAGAGTAAAGAATTAGGAAGGAAGAAGAGGAAGTTGGAAAAAGGAAGGTAAGAAGAGGAATGTTAAAAGAAGAAAAAGAGAGAAAAGAGAAAAGAAGAAGAGGAAAACATGGAATATACTCGTTCAAGTCATTCCGGATCTTTACAACCAACTGGGCTCTGGCTCGGATTCCTAGAAAGTTTGAAGATCTCCTGACACATCTTTCTTGGTGATTTTATTCAGCCTAGTACACGTTAGTATCCTCCTTTATGTTATTGATGCAAACTCTCTAATATACTATAATAATATTGTGTGTGTGTGTGTGTGTGTGTGTGTGTGTGTGTGTGTGTGTGTGTGTGTGTGTGTGCGTGCGTGCGTGCGTGTGTGTGTGTGCGTGTGTGTGTGTGTGTGTGTGTGTGTGTGTGTGTGTGTGTGTGTGTGTGCGCGCGCGCACTAGCATCAGGTTTTTTTTTTTTTTTTTTTTTCAAATTTGTTAGGTATACCAGCTCTAAGGGGTCAATGATGGCTATGTCTAACGACTCTATTTTCGATTTCCTCGTCCCTATCGTAAATACATTAGTCAGATGATAACATAAATATAAAAGAAAAAGTCCTAGAAGCTTAAGGGTTAACAGTTATCCTTATATGAAAGACTTCCATTTAACTTCCAATAAACTCGCCACTGAAAAATCTCCTTAGTTAATGAAGAGATGACAGCAATCCAACTTATCCCACACAGAGCACCTCCCAGTCAACTGTCAAGAGGCGTTCACCTTCACTATATCAAAGAGGCGGCATCAATGATGAAGGGTTCTTATACAGTACCTTCTTTACCCAGCATTGATTACCCTGCCTGCTGCATTATCGCGTCTCTGTGATGGAAACAGGGACAAGAGCCTCTTAACCCTTCCATCCCCAGGGTTAATTAGCTATCTTTATGGGGAATATAATGCGAGAGGGGTGGCTTTAAGGACTCTCAAGGCTATAGAAAGATCCAGACTTTTCTTTTCCCGTTTGAAGCCAGTCTTTAGAAGCCTTGCACCTTTTTTTCTAAGGCTTACCATTACAGTTCCTGGTAAAATCATTAATACTTTGACAATTTGATAAATGTTGTGCCATAATCTCTCCGTGGACTGCCATGACAACAAAAAAAACGGAGGGTGGGGAGTGAGGTCAAATGTTTGTAATGTAGATCTTCGTACATTGTCCACGTAACCATTCGTTATCTTGCCAATGCATTAGCTTCCTTATTCTCCACACCTCAGTGTAGCTTTAGCTCACGGTCACGTGCAATATTTACCCATCTTGGCTTACCTGGCCTCTTCTCACCTTTAAAATCCCTCGTACGCACCACTGTCACCACCAACTTAATTCATTCTCTTAACACGACGATACCACCGAAACAATATACTCTACCCTTTTGAATCAATAAATTTCCTTACTGCATTAGGTAAGGTATTAAGTCATTCATATTCTTTCAAGTTTAGCAGATTTCTGGCTTCTCCACAAATACGACATGGGCTTCATTATATGCTTACCCACAGTGGACAGTTTTAGTCAACGTATACAGGATCTTTAGTAGTGGAGGAAGGTTAATTAAGAATATTTTCGACTATCGAGTTTCTTATCGGAAGAGCATCCTGAAAATTGTTTTAGGCCTAATTTAACTGAAGGAGAAAATCTCATTAAATGTAATAATATTCTGTTACCATACTTGACTTTTTTTAAATTTCGAAAATGTATGATTTCTCGTTATCTGAAGACGAAGTTTTTCTCTGACAAAATTAAATAGACGAGGAAAACTACTTAGCTTATTAGGGCTGACTTTAACCTGTTTTCTTCCTCATATGAGTAATGTCCATTCCACAGAATTTAAGAAATTAAGTCCACGGACGTGATAATTGTATTAATGTTATTGTTAACAGACGATTCTACACAACGTAGTAGTGTGTTTGGTAGTGAGTGGATGAATAATGACTATCTAACCCCATCAGGTGGGAAAATATCACCTTTCAAAATGAAATTAGTTGTTTTTAAGAAAAATAAAAGGCAACCTCGTGTTAAATGGTAAAAGCTTGACTGGTGCTGCTGAACAACGAATTGCTATTATAACCCATTAGCTCCTAGTGTCCTCAATAGAGAACGGAACTGGGCATTTTCAAAAATTTATTAAAGAAGGGAATCCCGGGGTAGGGACCTACGAGCTTCGCGACTATAAGCCGACAGGCGGAGGGTGGCACGCCTAGCACCCTTCCAGCAAAATCCCTCGCACAGGAAATCTCGAAGCCAGTGGGTTAACTGCCTTGAATCCGGTGACATAACATTTAGCTTATTTTTTGCTACAACCACATAATTTGATGTAGCTTAGGAGAGTACCTCAGTAAGGAAGGGTCGATTGAAGGCTACATCTAGCCCTTCTACTGTAGATCGAAAATATCGAAGATGAAAATACTCATCTGGCGGTGACAAAGAAAAGATCAGGAAGAAGAATGAATTCATTAACGGACTAAACTGACTAATAATAGGTTTTAAAATAGTGAGGAGATGTTTATCAAATTAAAAGAGAATTTCATAGTACAAATGCTGAATTCCATGTCAAGACGAGATCCATCCTAGTAATGAGCATTTTTTTAAATAAGCAGGACGGAACATGCGTGATGTTCCTGTGTTATAGTTCCATCCACCACCCACCGTCTAACTCCGTATACATCCTCTCCCCACCCACCCTATCATTTCCGCCACTTCACTATATCCCCCATCCACACCCCTCAGCAAAACGTCCCACCCTTATAACTACACGCAACCTACGACAGGAATCTTCCTTACCCACTCTAACCCTCATCTCCCTCCCTCCCATCAACTCCATAACCATCTTCCTCTTACCTATAAACCCCCGGTTTCACTTACCCCATTCTCCATCCACATTCCTCAGCACATTCAGAGCAGCTCCATACCATTCCCCCCCCCCCTCCATACACGCATACACACCCTTCCAACCACACACATTGCCCATTCCAGGTCTTATATCCCTCAGTCCATCATCACATTCCTCATACACACCCCTGCTCTTACCACTCTCCGCTACTTTATTTTATACCTCTACCCACCTTCACACACCCTCACCCTCATTCTCACCCCTCATTTCCCCCTTACCACACCCTTACATGTCCTGTCCCCTCACCTAAACTCACACACCCGCACTCTCATTACCATCATACACTCTCAGACCTTACCACCCTCCCCCACCCCATATCGTATACGCCTCAACCATTTCACTACACCCTCATTCCTACCCAAGCCACAGTAACTCTCCCTTACTCATCCCTACCACATTCCGACACCCTCAAACGCCTACTTTTATGAAGCTCACACTGCCACGCCCTTACCCACCCTCTCACACTTAATTCGTGGATTCCTAGCCGTACCACTACTGCAAACACACACACGCACACACACACACACACACACGCACACACACACACACACACACACACACACACACACACACACACACACACACACACACACACACACACACACACACACACACACACAGGATGGAATAAAAAGGAGGAAGGTAGTAAAACCATGTCGTGACAAGTATATAAACAAGATGATAAAGTTGATGTACTCAAATGTGGATGGAATGGTATCTAAATTATTAGAGATGAATGATTATGTCAGAGAAAATGAACCACAAATAATATGCCTAACTGAAACAAAATTAACACCAAGGATATCCAATGACATACTAAACTTAGAGGAATACAATATATTGAGAAGAGACAGAAATTTTAAAAAAGGAGGAGGAATTATAATATTTACTAAGAAAAATCTAATAGTCAATGAAAGAAAACTAGATATACCTTCACAAGTAGAACTGATTGCAGTAGAGATCAACACATCTGAAGGGAAAGTAATTATAGCCAACTTGTACATGCCACCCAGAGCAAACACATGGGAAAGAGATGAATATGAGGACCTGGCAGAGAGTACAATTCAGAGTTTAAGATCATTACTACATAAAATGGAAGAGAAATCGGAAAGAATTATACTAACTGGGGATTTTAATACAAATATAAATTGGAATACTCTAGATATAATTAGCCAAGAAAGCTGTTGGGACCAAAAGCTCCTGGATCTCGTGCAAGAGTTTTTCCTAACGCAACATGTGAGGGAAACCACCAGAAAAAGAGGACTTGATGTACCTTCAGTGCTAGATCTAATATTTACTAGGCAAGAAAATGATATTGACAGTTTAATATATCACCTTCCACTCGGCAAAAGCGATCATGCAGTACTAAATTATAACTTCAGGATAGCATATGACATAGTTAACAGCAATGACAGTTACAAAAAGAGCCTAAACTATAAACAGGGAAATTATCAAGACCTAAAGACGTATTTCTTAGAAGTTGATTGGGAAAATGAGCTTAGAGGACAAGATTTAAATGCTGTTTATAAAAAATTCTGTGAATATTATGAAATAGGAGTCCAGAAGTACATCCCACAGCACAAATAAGCAGATAAGCAAATACAGAAATGATTCAATACAGAATGTAAAAAATCAAAAGAAAGAAGAGATTTGTTGTGGAATAGATACAGAACACACTATAGTGAAAGCGCTTATAATAATTACAAACAGGCAAGAAACGATTATACAAAAATAAGGAGGGAAGCCCAAAAACAGTTTGAGGAGGATATAATAAATAAAAGTAGTGATCAACCAAAGCTGTTTTACAGCTACATCAGAAGCAAAACCAAAGTAAAAGATTACGGACGAGGGAATCACTTATACACAAGAGAAAGATATTTGTGAAGCACTAAATAAGAATTTCCAATTAGTTTTTACAGAAGAAAAAAATTTTGAGAGGGACTATGTGGAGCATGCATGTCCACACATACTACCAGATATATAAATAGCAGAAAAAGTAATACAGGAGGAGTTAAGTAGATTAGACAGAGGAAAAGCAAGTGGTCCTGATGAAATTTCATGTTGGGTACTACGAGAATGTGCAAAGGAGTTAAGTAAACCATTATTTTTAATTTTCAAGAAATCCTTGAGTCAAGGTAAACTACCTGATATTTGGAAAAAAGCAAATATTGTCCTCTTATTCAAGAAAGGAAATAGACAAAATCCACTCAACTACCGACCAGTATCACTGACCAGTGTTGTAAGCAAGTTATTAGAAAAGCTTATAAGAAAAGCTTGGGTAAATCATCTAGAAGAACCCAGTATGATAACAGAAAGACAGTTTGGTTTCAGAAAAGGAAAATCATGTGTTACTAATCTGTTGAGCTACTATGACAGAGTAACAAACACAATACAGGAAAGAGAAGGATGGGTGGACAGTATCTATTTAGATTTCAAGAAAGCTTTTGACACAGTACCACACCATAGACTTTTATGGAAACTGTACCATCAAGGAGGAATTCGAGGCAAACTGTTTTGTTGGATGCAAGATTTTCTCATAAAAAGAGAAATGAGAACAGTACTAAGAGGAAACTACTCATCATGGAAAGAAGTGACTAGTGGAGTACCACAGGGTTCAGTGCTGGCACCAAT
This sequence comes from Coenobita brevimanus, assembly GCF_032717465.1. NCBI lineage: Eukaryota > Metazoa > Arthropoda > Malacostraca > Decapoda > Coenobitidae > Coenobita > Coenobita brevimanus. Next base: position 13,441,844 of record NC_137022.1, on the reverse strand, counting down.
CATGTTTTTAGTGTATATAAATGATATAAACAGTAACACTGGAAATGAGAGCTATCTGAATATGTTTGCAGATGATGCAAATATACAAAGGAAGAATTACCAACACAGACTCTTGTAAAGAGCTACAAGAAGAATTAAATAAACTTCATGAATGGAGTAGTACATGGCAAATGGAATTCAATGTGGACAAGTGTCATGTAATCAAGTTTGGTAAAAGTGGAAAAAGACCTGATTGGGATTATAAGTTAGGAAATAAAACCCTATACACATCAGAAAGAGAGAAAGACCTAGGTGTGAGTATCAATAACAGACTATCTCCGGCCGACCACATCAGCGAGAATGTACGGAATATGTATACACTGCTTGCAAATATGAGAATAGCATTCACATACATAAATGAAGACATGCTAAGAAGGATAGTAACATCATTCATTAGACCAACCCTGGAATATGCATCAGTATTCTGGAGTCCTCATGTCAAAAAACACAAAGACAAGATTGAAAGAGTTCAAAGGGCCGCTACAAGATGGATACCAAGCTTAAGGGACCTAAGCTACGAACAAGGACTAAATAAACTGAATCTACCAACACTACAGGAGAGAAGGAAAAGAGGTGACATGATAATGCTATATAAGTGCATATCAGGGAAGGAGAAAATAGACATAAATAATTACTTAACATATGGAGAAGCATCAGCAAGAGGACACTGCAAAAAACTGCATAAGAAGAGAGGTGATAAAGACGTAAGGAAATTCAGTTTCCCAAACAGAGCAATTGATCAATGGAATGCACTACCGAATGAAAAGACGTAAGGAAATTCAGTTTCCCAAACGGAGCAATTGATCAATGGAATGCACTACCGAATGAAATAGTGTGTGCCAAAACAATTCACAAATTTAAGGATATGTACGATAAATATGGTTTAAGACACGGGACAGTAGGAGCTTGACTCATTCCTGTAAAGATACAATTAGGTAAGAACAATTAGGTAAGGTAAGAACACACGTGGTCTCCCATTGCTATATGCCAACTTCCAGTACCCTTCCCCGGTAATAAGAGAGACAGAGTGTGATATTAAGTTAGTGTGTACATCCATGGTGGTCACTTTGTTACAAGGATTACATAACGAAAAAGGCGGATGGACATATGAGTACCTTTGTTTTACAGGCATCTACTTTATTTGTGTAACGGAAATGATACGTGCAAGTATATTATAATTTGCTTCCCGGTACCTACTGCATCTGTGAAAGGAAGAAGAATCATATCCATTAAATATATTTTTTCAGTGCCTCTTTGATTTAAAATATACTCTGCTTTAAGAGTACATACCTAATATGATATGAGTAAATATAATGATACGTTTAGTTGTAATTAGGTTTGATTACGGACGTCTCATACTGTGAGATATGACTGCACCAAAAAGATCTTCAAATAGTTCTCATTCCTTGTTCTAGAAGTATCTGTCTTTCCATCTATCTATCTATCTTTATCATATATATATATATATATATATATATATATATATATATATATATATATATATATATATATATATATATATATATATTTACATTTATAAAGTATCACCTCATCAGCCGTTTGAGTGTCCACTGCAGGACCGGGATATCCCAACCGAAGCGGGGA
>NC_137022.1:13402007-13440100 GCF_032717465.1 Coenobita brevimanus | reverse complement strand
ACATGTGAGGGAAACCACCAGAAAAAGAGGACTTGATGTACCTTCAGTGCTAGATCTAATATTTACTAGGCAAGAAAATGATATTGACAGTTTAATATATCACCTTCCACTCGGCAAAAGCGATCATGCAGTACTAAATTATAACTTCAGGATAGCATATGACATAGTTAACAGCAATGACAGTTACAAAAAGAGCCTAAACTATAAACAGGGAAATTATCAAGACCTAAAGACGTATTTCTTAGAAGTTGATTGGGAAAATGAGCTTAGAGGACAAGATTTAAATGCTGTTTATAAAAAATTCTGTGAATATTATGAAATAGGAGTCCAGAAGTACATCCCACAGCACAAATAAGCAGATAAGCAAATACAGAAATGATTCAATACAGAATGTAAAAAATCAAAAGAAAGAAGAGATTTGTTGTGGAATAGATACAGAAGACACAATAGTGAAAGCGCTTATAATAATTACAAACAGGCAAGAAACGATTATACAAAAATAAGGAGGGAAGCCCAAAAACAGTTTGAGGAGGATATAATAAATAAAAGTAGTGATCAACCAAAGCTGTTTTACAGCTACATCAGAAGCAAAACCAAAGTAAAAGATTACGGACGAGGGAATCACTTATACACAAGAGAAAGATATTTGTGAAGCACTAAATAAGAATTTCCAATTAGTTTTTACAGAAGAAAAAAATTTTGAGAGGGACTATGTGGAGCATGCATGTCCACACATACTACCAGATATATAAATAGCAGAAAAAGTAATACAGGAGGAGTTAAGTAGATTAGACAGAGGAAAAGCAAGTGGTCCTGATGAAATTTCATGTTGGGTACTACGAGAATGTGCAAAGGAGTTAAGTAAACCATTATTTTTAATTTTCAAGAAATCCTTGAGTCAAGGTAAACTACCTGATATTTGGAAAAAAGCAAATATTGTCCTCTTATTCAAGAAAGGAAATAGACAAAATCCACTCAACTACCGACCAGTATCACTGACCAGTGTTGTAAGCAAGTTATTAGAAAAGCTTATAAGAAAAGCTTGGGTAAATCATCTAGAAGAACCCAGTATGATAACAGAAAGACAGTTTGGTTTCAGAAAAGGAAAATCATGTGTTACTAATCTGTTGAGCTACTATGACAGAGTAACAAACACAATACAGGAAAGAGAAGGATGGGTGGACAGTATCTATTTAGATTTCAAGAAAGCTTTTGACACAGTACCACACCATAGACTTTTATGGAAACTGTACCATCAAGGAGGAATTCGAGGCAAACTGTTTTGTTGGATGCAAGATTTTCTCATAAAAAGAGAAATGAGAACAGTACTAAGAGGAAACTACTCATCATGGAAAGAAGTGACTAGTGGAGTACCACAGGGTTCAGTGCTGGCACCAATCATGTTTTTAGTGTATATAAATGATATAAACAGTAACACTGGAAATGAGAGCTATCTGAATATGTTTGCAGATGATGCAAATATACAAAGGAAGAATTACCAACACAGACTCTTGTAAAGAGCTACAAGAAGAATTAAATAAACTTCATGAATGGAGTAGTACATGGCAAATGGAATTCAATGTGGACAAGTGTCATGTAATCAAGTTTGGTAAAGTGGAAAAAGACCTGATTGGGATTATAAGTTAGGAAATAAAACCCTATACACATCAGAAAGAGAGAAAAGACCTAGGTGTGAGTATCAATAACAGACTATCTCCGGCCGACCACATCAGCGAGAATGTACGGAATATGTATACACTGCTTGCAAATATGAGAATAGCATTCACATACATAAATGAAGACATGCTAAGAAGGATAGTAACATCATTCATTAGACCAACCCTGGAATATGCATCAGTATTCTGGAGTCCTCATGTCAAAAAACACAAAGACAAGATTGAAAGAGTTCAAAGGGCCGCTACAAGATGGATACCAAGCTTAAGGGACCTAAGCTACGAACAAGGACTAAATAAACTGAATCTACCAACACTACAGGAGAGAAGGAAAAGAGGTGACATGATAATGCTATATAAGTGCATATCAGGGAAGGAGAAAATAGACATAAATAATTACTTAACATATGGAGAAGCATCAGCAAGAGGACACTGCAAAAAACTGCATAAGAAGAGAGGTGATAAAGACGTAAGGAAATTCAGTTTCCCAAACAGAGCAATTGATCAATGGAATGCACTACCGAATGAAAAGACGTAAGGAAATTCAGTTTCCCAAACGGAGCAATTGATCAATGGAATGCACTACCGAATGAAATAGTGTGTGCCAAAACAATTCACAAATTTAAGGATATGTACGATAAATATGGTTTAAGACACGGGACAGTAGGAGCTTGACTCATTCCTGTAAAGATACAATTAGGTAAGAACAATTAGGTAAGGTAAGAACACACGTGGTCTCCCATTGCTATATGCCAACTTCCAGTACCCTTCCCCGGTAATAAGAGAGACAGAGTGTGATATTAAGTTAGTGTGTACATCCATGGTGGTCACTTTGTTACAAGGATTACATAACGAAAAAGGCGGATGGACATATGAGTACCTTTGTTTTACAGGCATCTACTTTATTTGTGTAACGGAAATGATACGTGCAAGTATATTATAATTTGCTTCCCGGTACCTACTGCATCTGTGAAAGGAAGAAGAATCATATCCATTAAATTTTTTTTTTCAGTGCCTCGTTGATTTAAAATATACTCTGCTTTAAGAGTACATACCTAATATGATATGAGTAAATATAATGATACGTTTAGCTGTAATTAGGTTTGATTACGGACGTCTCATACTGTGAGATATGACTGCACCAAAAAGATCTTCAAATAGTTCTCATTCCTTGTTCTAGAAGTATCTGTCTTTCCATCTATCTATCTATCTTTATCATATATATATATATATATATATATATATATATATATATATATATATATATATATATATTTATATTTATAAAGTATCACCTCATCAGCCGTTTGAGTGTCCACTGCAGGACCGGGATATCCCAACCGAAGCGGGGACTGTAATAGGCCAATGTATCTCTACCAAGTGGCTTAGGCTGTCTGGTAGAGATTGTATGTAGGGTGAGATGTGCTTGTAAGTGTATTGTAGTGGATTTGGATGTGTGTGTAGTCTATGAACCAAGTGTCATCGGCTCACGCAAGCCGACTGTGTGCAGGCACACTTTACAGTATGTGACACTGGTTCAACCACAGCACCCCTGATGTCCGCCAATGCAGTACGTGACCAGAAGAACGCTCCCAAAGTTTATTGATACCCTGGCGGGGCGCGAACCCTCGTTCTTCAGGGTACGAAAATGCACACTTTACCACTGTACCACAGAGGCTGTCATATATATATATATATATATATATATATATATATATATATATATATATATCTATATAATCTATATCTATCTATCTATCTATCTATTCATCTATCTCTATAATCTACTGTATATCTATCGATCTATCTGTCCATCTATGTATCTATATCCAGGGGCAGGATCCCACTGCTACCTGGCGCCCCCGGGTGGCGGATAGGGAAGGACTTGTAGATATACGAAGTACCGTCTTAGATGGCGCGGACCATGGGACCCCCTATAGATACATAGGGCTCCACCAAAAATAACGAATAAGGTGGCACAAAAAATTACATCTCACCAGAAATTATGTGGCAGGGATGTGAGCTTATTTGCCACAATCCTCCCAACCAAACATGAGTTCTATTGCAAATGATTTGACGGGCGTTCCAGTTGGATCATCGTCCACTAAAGGTCCAACCGCACTGCCTCCTTTGCTTATGGGCAGTGTGCCACCGAAAGTGAGTAGGCACTGTGTTGAAAAATTAGAGTCTTGGAGATTAAACAAATTTAAATCCATGAAGATCTATGCATACAATGTAATAAGCCTTGCAGAAGATTAAAAAATGATAACCTAATGACTGAACTGGAAAACATTAGTTGGGATATTGTAAGTTTGAGTGAGATCCACAGAAAAGAATAAAAGTACTACAGCTTGAAGACAGCAACCACCTAATTTACTACAGAGGAAGAGAAAATGAAATGAGTTAGTGGTGTAGGATTTCTAATTAACAGAAATCTTGCAGACAGCATTGTTAAATTCAGCAGTGTATCTGACAAAGCAGCATTTATTGTCATTAGACTGTGCAAAACATATAACCTGAAAATAATACAAGTATATGCACCAACTTCTCAAAGCTCAGATGAAGAAATAGAATCATTCTATGATGACATCTCCCAGATTATGGAAGAAGAAAAATCAACATATACTATACTCATGGGAGACTTCAATGCAAAAGTTGATAAGTCGAAGAACGGAGAAGCATGTATAGGAAAATTTGGAGTAGGAGAAAAGAATGAAAGAGGAGAAATGCTGGTAAATTTTGCTGAAATGTTTAACATGAGAATATTGAACACATTCTTCCACAAAAGAACAGGGAGAAAGTTGACCTGGAGAAGCCCAAATGGAGAAACAATGAATGAAATCGACATCATTATAGCAGATAAGAATAACACAGTTATCAACAAAGTAAATATAGGTAGTGATCATAGAATGGTGGGTTGTACAGCCAGATTCAATTTCAGAAGTGAAAGAAAGAAGATGATCAAAGATAAAAAGATATGCCCATTAATAGTAAACGAAAACAAAGCAGCCTTTCAGTTGGAAATAAGGAACAGATTTCAGGCTCTAAGTAATGATGAATGTGACATTGATGAGCTGAATGACAGACTAACAAAAGTGCTAAAGAGAATCAGTGGAGGTAGCAGGAAAACCTAATACAACCAAAGCCAAGAAATATTCAGAAAAGACACTCGAGCTTATGAAAAAAAAGAAAGGAAATGAAAGTAAAAACAAAGACAGACGAAATAGAACGAGCAGAATTAAATAAGCTTATCAACAAACTACAAAGAGAAGAAAAAAGAAACAGGAACATGGATCAGATCAAAAAAACCATCAAAAAGGGAAAAAGTCTGAAAGAAGTCCGAAGTAAAATGGCACTAGGAAAGCAACAAATAACATCACTGAGAGAAATAAATGGTGAAATCATTAAATGCAGAGATAAGATGGTGAAGAGGGTTGAAGAATTTTACAAAGATCTGTATGCATCAAACCAATGCATAGTAGAACCAGTAGCTAACTTTTCAGTTGACACAAGTGAAATACCTGAGGTAACACCAGTCGAAGTAAATATTTGTCTTAAAAGTATGAAAAGAGGGAAGGCTCCGGGAGAAGATGGAATAGTAACAGATTTACTGTTGGATGCAGGGGTAGAAGTACAAAATAGGCTTGGTCACTTATTTAACCACTGTATAAAACAAAAGAAATTTCCCAAAACATGGTGTATTGCAATAGTTATTTCACTCTACAAAAAAGGTGACTCAAAAGATCTTAGTAACTATCGACCCATTAGCTTATTATCAGTCATATACAAACTCTTCACTAAAGTCCTTTACGAACAGAATAACAACAATTTTGGAGGACAACCAACCTCGTGAACAGAGCAGGATTCCGAAGCGGGTATTCGACCACTGACCATCTACACGCAATGAATCAGCTAATTGAGAAAACTACAGAATATAATAAACCATTGTGCTTAGGTTTTGTTGATTATGAAAAAGCTTTTGATTCAGTGGAGCATATAGCAATTATAAATTCATTGCGAGAACAAGGAGTGAATGAGAACATTGTAAAACTGCTCGAAAACATATACAAAGAGTGAACTGCTACTATTAAATTGCATAAGGACTTGGAAAAAAATTAAGATTGAGAAGGGCGTGCATCAGGGAGACACAATTTCACCAAATTATTTACAGCATGCCTAGAAAGTATTTTTCAGAAAGCTAGACTGGGAAAACAAAGGAATGAACATAGATGGAGAAAAGATTTGCAGATGACATTGTTTTAATCTCAGAAACAGCAGAGGCATTGCAAGAAATGTTAAATGACCTGAACAGAGAAAGTCTGAAACTAGGACTGAAGATGAACCGGAGTAAAACTAATGTTTAATTCACAAACACCAAAGAGCGTCATCAGAATAATGTTGAGGAGTACAACTACTTGGGACAGATACTAAAATTAACGAAAGATCATGATAGCGAAATAAAAAGACACATTACAGTTGGATGGAAAGCTTTCGGTAAACATAGAGACATTATGAAAAGTACCCTGCCAGTTTGTATGAAACGAAAAATATATAACGAATGTATAATTCCAGCAATCACGTATGGTTGTGAGACCTGGAAACTGACAAAATCAATGGAAAATAAATTAAACTCAGTTCTCAGAGAGCAATGGAAAGGTCAATGTTGGGAATATCTTTACGAAACAGGAAATGATCAACTTGGGTGAGAAAGCAAACTAAAGTCAAAGATATTATAGAAGTTATAAAAGAACAGAAATGGAGGTGGGCAGGCCATATGGCAAGAATAAGGGATAACCGATGAAGGAAGAGGCTGACTGACTGGACACCAAGAGATTGTAAGCGTAGCAGAAAAAGGCCAGACAGGAGATGGAGAGATGAGATATAGAAATTAGCAGGGAAAACGTGGCAAAGATTGGCTCAGTCAAGGAATTTATGGAAAAGGGTGGGGGAGGCCTTTGTTCAGCTGTGGACTGGTTATGGCTGATATATATATATATATATATATATATATATATATATATAGATATATATATATATATATATATGGATATGGATATGTGAATGTACTTGTGGCCTTGTATGACAGGAAAAACCTTCATCCGCCTGAAGATCTTGGCAGATGACCATTATGCATTTGCTGTGTCAGAACAGTGAGAACACGGTAATCATTATCATGGAAATATGGTGACGAGTCACTCTAAAACACTGCGTCAGAAGCAAGGATGGTATTTCAGTTCATCAGGTCTACAACGATCATTTTTCACACATTTTCCATTAACATAATCCAACATTACAGGTGCCCATTGATGTGTGGTCTCATTTTTTAGGGAATAGATTCCATGTGTAGACCAGCAGGATGGTAATGGTGTCCTTCGTATTCCGTTTCCTGTCATTATCGCTGGGTGAAGGGTGCTACCTATAGTATGAGACTTGCCTTTCTCAGTTGAGGAGGCTCCCTTGGATTTTCCTTACTAGATTACCTTTGTTTGTGGTATACTTATATGTTCTTGGTGCCTAGATTATTCTTAGGAATCTGTCAAAAGAAGGACGCCAACCCTACTTAAAATTTGGTCTGGTTGAAGGTGTCCTGGTACACACACACACACACACACACACACACACACACACACACACACACACACACACACACACACACACACACACACACACAGATTATGTTTGAAAAAATTGCACGACTCGTTTCACTGGGTACCTTGGTAGAATTTAGAGATGAAACAAGCTTTTGCGCAAAAGAAGAAAGCATTTCAGTAATGGAATGGGGAGTAGGGGCATGGAGGAAGTCGAGAGACTTGATAAAGTGTTATATACAGAGAAGAAGAAAAGGGTGAAAAGATTAGTAGGAGCGAGTAAGAAGAGAGTGAATGAGGAGATGGGAAGGAGTTTGAGCGTAAAGTGGAAGGAATGTAATAAAATGTTCTGGAACGGGGTAAAGAGAGTTAAACAGGGTGATATAGAAGGTAGTGGGACAGTGAAAGATAAAAATGGCAAATTGCTAGTGGAAAAGTGAGAAAAAGTGAGCAGAAGGGGAGAATACTTTAAGGAATTGTTAAACACAGAGCATGAAAGTAGAGCGAGTATAAGAGGCTGGGGAATGGCTGGGAGAAGGAGCGTGGTGAGAAGGGAGGACGAGATCAGTACGATGGAAGTAGTGGAAACAAAGAAGGAAGTCAAAATGGGGAAATCCCCGGTAATTGATGAACTCTTGTGGTGAAACGCTGAAGCGCGGGGGTGAGACAGAAGAATGGATATGGAAGATGTGCGATTAGTGTGGAAGGATGATATAGTCCAGGAGGATTGGAAGTCAGAATATTCATTCCCCTGTACAAAGGAAGAAGTGAAAAAAAAGTGTATGGTAATCATGGGGACATTTGTCATCTTAGTGTGTTAGGAAGAGTATACGATGGTCTACTTATTGATAGAGTTAGGGAAATAATAGAGGAATTAGTTGGATAAGTACAGACAGGTGTTAGAAGGGAATAAGTTGTGTAGACAAGATATTAATCCTATGGAGTTTAGTAGAAGTTTCTAGAGAAGAGAAAGAAGTAGTATGAGGCCTTCATGGATTTGGCGAATGCATATTACATAGTGCATTGACAAGGAATGTGGAAGGTATTTGGAATATTTGGAGTCAATGGAAAGCTTTTGAATACCATGAAGAGTACGAGTATGTATGTGGGCATTTTGTCTGCGCTGCTTGTGGATGGTGAACTGATTGCATTTTTTTAAATTTTATCTGAATGTTGGATTGAAACAAGGATGTGTCATGTCTTCATGGTTGTTCACTCTGGCTATGGATGGAGCTATAAAAGAAATACAGGGTAGGGCAGTGGATGTTGAAGCGGCCCTAATGAGAGAGGGCAGCGTTTGGATACTTCCTGTTATGTTGTATGTAGCTAGTAATGTATTGTTAAGTGAAGACGAAAGGGAACTGCCAGGCTTGGTGAATGAGTCTGGGAGAGCGTGTAAGAAACGGAATGTGAAGGTGAATGTAGGGAGGAGAAAGACTATGGTGTTCGAGAAAAATTGAAGTCACTGAATGCACAGTGAGACTGGATGATGAGAAAATGGAAAATGTGAGTGCATGTAAGAACTTGGCTATGTGATGGGTAAGGGTGGACATTTAGAACATGAAGTGACTGAAAGGGTAAGGCAAAGAAGAAAGGTTGCTGTGTAATGCCACAAGAATCAAAACATTTGAAAGTCGTGTAAGTTAAGGCTTTAGTACGTAAGCTATACAACATTTGAAAAGTCATGCAAGTTAAGGCTTTAGTACGTAAGCTATACATTGTAAGTGTTACCCTAATCCATTCTAGGCTTAAGGTATAGAACCATGCTTGTACCTAGTAGTTAATACATGTTCTTTTATTATTATTTCTGTAGCTGTAAGATCATAAATCTTATTTATGCTGTTCTAGTCCTTAAGAATATTTGTACCTGTTGTAGGTGAAGTTTGCTGGGAGCATACGTGGGATATTTGAGTGTCGTATCGTCTGTACTCATTTTTTTTTTATTAAATCAGATCTGATGCAATCATAGTAAAGTCATGATGTTGTCGATTAACAGGCTTATAGAAGAAATAATATCGTATAGAGGGGGAAAGCCGTTAAAAAATTTAGTTAGCTAGTGCCCGAGGACATGACGTAAGAGTTGGGTAATGTATTCCTACGCCGAGAGGATGCTAGCAACCGCTGTTGATTCAATTTATGACTCTTTATGTGGGATAATTAGAGTAACTAAATTTTCCCTGTCAGATTGAGAGTAAAGAAAATAATATCTGTATCCGTTCAGAATCAGAAGTTTAGAGTTGTGACCCTCATATGAGGGTGAAGCAAAAGTACCCTACACGTCATCCAAGTCACTTAGTGTCCCGCGTGGTAGCGTGGCAGAGGGGGGTATCAGTCAGCTCCTGACTCACTCTCAAATTTGCTCCCGCGCCATGTATAGGTGAGTTTCATTACTCTGTTTTCTTCCCTTCCCCCTTGTTCATACTGGCGTTGTAAAAGTTCAGTGATATTATGTGTGCCGTTGTGACCTAAGTTGTAATGTTACAGACTCTCAAATTTGCCTCCGCGCCATGTACAGATGCTGTAAGAACGCCACCTCAAAAACTCCCCTCTAACCGCCATATTGTAACTGCCCTAGCAAAGTTCGTTAGGATTTTAATTGTACACTCACCATTTACACCAAAACAGTGAATAGTTCTTTGAGTATGTAATTGTTTAGTGAAGTTAGCTTGTGAAAGGAGAATAGTCGTGATTTTATTTTCTATTGGTACATAATTGGTACATCTGTGCTGGTAAGGGGTTGGCAATAGCCAACACCTACTTTCGGCATAAGATGATCCACCGGTATACATGGAGAGTAATGAGGAGGATGGATGGTGAACTTGTTGAACGAAAGGCAATGATAGACTACGTGTGTGTGGATGAGCGAATGAGAAGACAAGTGTTGGATGCAAGGGTGTGGAGAGGGTGGGGGAATGGAGTCTCGGACCATCACTTAGTGATGGCCAAGGTAGAGCTGCAAAGAAAGTGGTTGAGGAGACGAAGGGGAAGACAGGAGGAAGCAGCTCGTGTGAGAAGAGTGGAGAAATTGCAAGATAGTGAGAAAAGGACAGAGTATAAGAGCATAGTGGAAGAAAGATTGGGAAGGTAATGAGCTAGAGCAGATGGAAGGGGTGGAAGACGTATGTAAGATATTCACGGAAGAGATAAGCGCAGCATGTGAGGCTGTTTGTGGGAGTGAGGAGATGCAAGGGTGTGCAAGGGACAGCATGGTGGAATGATGAGGTGAAACGAGCTGTGGAACAAAAGAAGAAGGCATATGGTGAATGGTTGGCGAGTAGAGGTAGGGGAGAAGATGAGAGAGAGAAGAGAGAGGTATATGTGAGCAGGAGAAGGGAGGTTAAGAGACTGGTGAAGGAGAGTAAGAAGAAAGTGGATGAAGAGTTTGGGAGGAATCTGAGTGTGAAATGGAGGGAGAGTAAGAAATTGTTTTGGAAGGAGGTAAAGAAAGTAAGGCAGTGTGAAAGGGGAAATAGTAGGGGAGTGAAAGATAGGAATAATAGAGTGTTGGTGGAGAAGAGAGAGAAATTGAGGAGATGGCAGGAGCACTTTGAGGATTTGTTGAATGTAGAGAGTGAGAGCAGTGTGAGTATAAGTGGTTGGGGAATGGCTGGGAGAAGAGATGAGAGGAGGGAGGAAGAGATCAGTAGGTCGGAAGTAGTGGAAGCGATGAAGAAGATTAAGCTGGGAAAGGCCCCAGGAATTGATGGAGTGTGTGGTGAAATGCTGAGGTATGGGGGTGAGATTGTTGTGGAGTGGATATGGAAGTTGTGTTGATTGGCTTGGGAAGAGGGAAGGGTTCCAGAGGACTGGAAATCAGGTATAATTGTTCCTCTGTACAAAGGAAAAGGGAGAGAGAGAAGTATGTGGTAACCATAGGAGTATTTGCCTTCTTAGTGTGACTGGTAAAATATATGGTAGAATACTCATTGATAGGGTTAGGCATATGACAGAGGAGCTAGTTGGAGAAGAACAAGGGGGATTTAGGAAGGGAAAAGGGTGTGTAGATCAGATATTTGTTCTAATATGTTTAGTGGAGAAGTATCTAGAGAAGGGAAGGAAAGTGTATGCTGCCTTCATGGACTTGGAGAAAGCCTATGACAGAATAGATAGGCAAGGTATGTGGAAGGTATTAAGAATATATGGAGTGGAGGGGAAATTGTTGAGTGCTGTGAAGAGTATGTACGAGGGAGCTAGGGCTACGGTGCGAGTGGATGGTGAGCTGAGTGAGTTCTTTGATCTCAATGTGGGACTGAAACAGGGGTGTGTAATGTCTCCATGGCTGTTTAATATATATATGGATGGGGTTGTAAAGGAGGTGCAAGGTAGGGCAGTGGATGTGGGGGTGGCCCTAATGAATGAGGGTGAGATTTGGAAGCTTCCGGTGTTGCTGCTTTGCTGATGATACAGTATTGTTGAGTGAAGATGAATGGGAGTTGCAAGGTTTGGTGAATGAATTTGGGAGCAGTGTGTAGGAGGAGGAAGCTGAAAGTTAATGTAAACAAAAGTAAAGTTATGGTGTTTGAGAGGAATGAAGTCACAGAGTGTGCAGTGAGGTTGGATGGTGAGGATATGGAGAATGTGAGTGCATTCAAGTACTTGGGTAGTGTGATGAGTAAGGATGGAACTTTGGGGGATGAAGTACGTGAAAGGGTACAGCAGGGAAGAAAGGTTGTTGGTAAACTGAAAGCAGTGATGAGAAATAGGGAGGTGAGTATGGAAGTTAAGAAGTCACTGCATGATGGTATTGTGATCCCTACCCTGACGTATGGAAGCGAGGCGTGGACCTTGCAAGAGGGGAACAAGTCAAGAGTGAGAGCAGTGGAAATGAGTTACTTGAGAGGAGCATGTGGAGTGACGTGGAGGGACAGGTTGACGAATGAAGAAGTGAAGGAACGTTGTGGGGTAGATGTGGATGTGGTTGAAAAGATTAGGAGAAATACACTGAGGTGGTTTGGACATGTGGAGAGAATGGAGAATGAAAGACTGACTAAGAGGGTGTATGTAGGTGAGGTGGAGGGAGGGAGAGGGAGGGGTAGACCGAGGATGAGGTGGAGGGATGGAGTTGAGAGGTATATGAGGGAGGGGGGGTGAGTTGGGGGGAGGGGAGTCAAATGGTGGGTGACAGAGTGACTTGGAGGCGTTTTGTCTGCGGCCACCCTTTGCGGGATTAGGCGTCGGGCTATAGATAGACATAATGTATCAGGTGAACTTCGGAGAGCACTCTAAGTCCCCAAGGCAAACTCCCTCGCCTGATGTGCTCGGAGAAAGCCTATATGCCCACGAGTGTACTGAATGTGGCTAACCGTTTATGTTAAGTATCACTGATGTTGGGGAGGAGTGAGATCTAAAGAGTAATAACATTTGTTGGCTAACTGAGGTATATGTGTCTGTATAAAATTCGTCGTGGAGAAAATTCTAGGTACTGTGAATAAATAAAATGTTAAATGATTGAAAAAAGCTAGAGTATCAAAGTAAAGTTTCATTTCTTGAAGAAACATCAATTTAAATTGTCATGTATTAGTAAATTGAATAGTATAATGTAATATGATTTTTAAAAAGGAGAAATATTAGTAAATTCAACATTTTATAAAGTTTATTGCGTTTCACTGTCATTCCTCTCTTACGTCTCAAATCCTGTATAACTTCTCACAACCCTCGTGCCTTGGTGGGAATTGTTTTCGACCCTGTGCTGAATCGGTTTTGGGAGTATAAAGTTCTGTTATTGCAGTCACGCTACCCAAAGTTGCTATTGTTACGCTACCTAAAAATCTTTTATTGTTACGCTACTCACGATCAAGCTACCAAATTTCTTTCCTATTAGTAATTATTTAGAACGGCCAATTATCCTTGTGTGTGATATTTGATAGAATTAAATTAATTTTGAATAATCTCGGATCCCAACCGATTCCACAGTTAGTCCAACAATATCAGGATAAGGGTCGAACGAACCCTAGAGATATAATTGTGGTGCTCGTTGTAAGTCAGCCTCAAACAACAACATCCGATAAAAGGGATCGGGCATCACAGCTGGTTCTTTGAAAGCAGTTATCAGAAATAGGTGAGTATGGAAGTGTAAAGTCGTTGCGTTAATACGAGTTAGCGAGGGATATTTACTTTCAGTTATCTTTTGCAATGAGTGGCCCGGCCCGACCCGACGCGGCTCGGCCCAACCCGATCGTCACTCTAAGCAAAAGCTAATAACTCCTATGTGCAGTAGAGTTGAAATTCTTTCTGCATGAGATATATTCATTCAGTACATTTTTTTATCGACTAAAAATCCACCCATAAAGGCTTAAGAACACCTTGGAATCTAGCATTTACCAAGGGTGTGTTAAGCTGTAATTGGTGAACACCTTGATTATGAAATCAAATTTAAAAAGATTTTCCCTCTTAATACCGTGTATATCAGAGAGTTGTTATAACATGTCGTTCACTCGCTCGTCACGCGCTGGCAAAGCGCACTTTATTGATAATATTGTGATACCAACAAGAACGTACGGAAGTGAAGCTTGGACCTTGTTGGAAGGACACAAGTCAAGAATGAGAGCAATAGAAATGAGTTGTTTCAAAGGGACATATAGAGTTACATGGAGGAACAAATTTGCAAATGAGGTAGTGAAGGGAGGATATTGTGTGGATGTAGATGAGGTAGGAAGCATTAGGAGAAATACACTGAGGTGGTTTGACCATGTGGAGAGGATGGAGAGTGAGAGACTAACGAGGAAAGTATGTGAGCGAGGTGAAGGAGAGGAAATGAAAGGAGGAAGCCAAGGATGAGATGGAGGGATGGAGCGGAGAGGTATATGAGAGATGGGAGTGTGAGCTGGAGGAAGGGCAGCATAATAGCAAGAGACAGGGCTATATGGAGGCGATTTGTTTTTGGCCTCCCCTTAAGAGATTAAGGCGTCTGGCTATAGCTAGATAGACGTTGTTTCTACTTTTTTGCTCCTGCTTTCCATGTTTTGTGAATGATCCTATCTCACCTACAGGCACAGCTGAGAACTAGGGTCGGAATGATAAATGAGACGATACGTCGATTATGATGATGATGATGATGGTGATGATGATTATGATGATTATATGATATAACATCTGATGTTAGCTCAAACACACACACACACACACACACACACACACACACACACAGCTCAAAGGACAAGGCTTGGCATTGAAATAAGAGCGATCTACAGGGAAACTATGTGCAGACAGAGGGCTGGTGTGGTGTTGCGTGGTGTGGTGTTGCGTGATATGGTGTGGTGTGATGTGATGTGGGAGGATGTTTATGTGTAGCGGGGTGCGGTGTGCGTGGTATGGTGTGTGGTGTGGTGTTTATGTGTAGCGTGGCGTTGTTTGATGTGGATTGGTGTGGCGTGGTGCGGTGTGGCGTGGTGTTGCGTGGTGTGGTGTGGTGTGCTGTTCTGTGGTGTGGAAGAATGTTTATGTGTAGCGTGGTGTGGCGTAGTGTGTTGCGGTGTGGTGTGTGAGAGTGTTTATGTGCTGCGTGGTGTGGCGTATCATTGATAAATCATTGATGTGTACAGCAGTAAACGTATCTCAAGTCCGAAAACTATTATTGAGAGAAAAACAGATATACTGTAGACGTTCCTAGAGATGCTCCCGCATCGATTAGTAAGATCCTGTGCTCACCGTGATAATAAGGTATTTTGCATGTATTTGAGCAGAATGTATTCTCTATTGTGTGTTTTTTATACGGTATTTTAGCATCGCTCGCGTATTGGTTGTCTATGACGGCCTACGCTTGTTTGGTCCTTGACCCAGTGTTAATAAACTAAATATGTAGGAATAAGCTGTTGTGCAGCAAGGCTCGTAGAAAAGAACTTGGCTCCGTTGGCTACATTACCGAAAACAAAATGTTTAGGGGTACCTAATAACTTCAAAAATTAAGAATTTCTCAGAATTTTGAATTAAAAAAAAAAAAAAAAAAAAACTCTGGTCTTAGAGTGTGTTCCTGCAGTGTTTCATCAAAATCGGCCCAGGCTTCTTGGAGGACTAGCTGGATAAACCCTTATACAAACAACGGTATATTATTTAACAGGAATCTTCAAGACATTTTAACATTATTTTATGCTCAGTTTTATGTAGCTCTTTGTCATTGGGTTTGGCCACAGTAACTGTCCCACAGAAGAATCCTTACGGCTTCTTCGGGCAACTTATCTTATCCGTCAGATCAATGGCTGTAGACAGAGGGAGGGAAAGACGGAGGGAGAAATGGAGGAAGGCTACAAAGGGGTAAAAGGGTAAAATGAGGGAAGGGTAAGAGAATGATTCCTCCCCCACCTCTCCACTCCCGGGTGTGATGTCATCTTTTTGACCACTTCAGTCAGATGACTTCATTTGTACCTATCTGTCTGACTATCTGTCTGTCAATCCATCAATTTATATGACCTTTATTAAGGAAACCCTTTATGAGTGAGGTTTTTATGAAGACTACATCTACTTTCTCACACTCGAAAATTCTCCGAAATGCTGAATGAAAATGGTCTAGAAGTGGAAAGAGGTCTAGAAGTGGAAAGAATAAAGAGAGCTGATGCCCGAAACCAAGAATAAAACATAAGATGCGTCATCACTGTGACAAGGGTTGACTGAATTTCTTTGTCATATGTGTGTTGCTTTTTAATTTTAGAGGGAAAGAATCTAACGTCGCTAACCCGGGACAAGAGCTGTCGACTCAAAGCGCACCTTGGTATGCCTCCGCCAAGCCTTGCGCACGGACTCGTCATACAACCCCCATTAAAGGGTTCATTGTGTTGATATGAGACTAAAGATAAAATAAGTCAGCCTCATAATTAGGATCTTGACTTTTAACCCACTGACCTTGCTGACCTAACCAGTTCATCGTATCTTCATTCTGTATCACTGACAAAAATTTGGTCGAAATCCGTCGAGGGGTTCAGGAAATATTGTGCCCAAACTCATATGACCTTGACCATTGACCTAATGACCTTGGTGACCTAATCGTTTCATGGTCCCTTCACACTGTATCACTGAAAAAAATTTGGTCGAAATCCGTCAAGAGGTTCAGCATATATCACGCCCACATCCATATGACCTTGTCCTTTAACCCTTTGACCATGCTGACCTAATCAATTCATCTTCCCTTCATACTGAATCACTGAAAAAAGTTTGGTCGAAATCCGTCGAGGGGTTCTGGAGATATCGTTCTCATAAGGATAAATTAAGTCGAATGACCTTGACCCTTGACCCCTTGACCATGCTGTTCTAATCAGTTTAATTTTCCATTATACTGTATCACTGACAAAAGTTTGGTCTAAGTCAGTCAAGGGGTTTAAGAGGTTTCCTTCCCACAAGGATAAACTAGGTCTACCCAATAAGACCTCGACCCTTGACCTCTTGACCTAGCTGACCTAATCAGTTGATTATCTCCTCGTACTGCATCACTAACGAAAGTTTGGTGGAAATCTGTCAGTGTATTCAGGAGATATGTGCTCATAAGACTGTTACGAATGCACGCACCCACTCACGAACGCACAGACAGACCATTCACTTAATGCCTCCTCCAACACAGGTGGGCGGAGGCATAAATATATGGCCAGAGGATATCCTCAAATTGGAGTGAACAGAGTGAGAATGGAGAGACGGGGTAGGATGGCCAGAGGGCGTGTGTGTGTGTGTGTGTGTGTGTGTGTGTGTGTGTGTGTGTGTGCTTAAGAGGGGGTAATAGAGCTGGAGATCTCGTCGAGCCCGAGGGAAACACTTCAGCTCAAAGAATTTCCTCCTTCTCTCATCCCTCCCTCTCTTCCCGCTTTACCTCCTCTCTTATGTCCTGTCTACCTCTACAGTCTCTCTTTTTCCCCTCCCTCTCTTCCTCTGTTCTCCACTCTCTCGCACATTAGTTATAATTTATTTTCTCCCTTCCGTCTATCACTTTTCCTCCCGCTCTTTTCCGTTGCCATATTCTTTCCTCTCCCTCTTCGTTTGCCTCCACTCCTCTAACCTTCCCTCCTACCCTTGCCTCTCGTTTTTTTCCCACGTTTATTTCTCTTCTCATTGCTTTATCTCTCCTCTTGTTTCTTCCCCTCTTCATTCCTCCTCTAACTTTCACTCTTTTCCCCTAACTTATATTCTTCTTCCCTATATTCTTCTCCTTTCCTCTCCTCATCCCATTTCCTCTAGGCCTATTCTCCCTTAAGTCATACAACAACCTCTCTCTCTCTCTCTCTCTCTCTCTCTCTCTCTCTCTCTAACTCCGTAGTCTGTCTTTGCTCTTTTCTTTTTCCTCATTCCTCTCTTTCCTTAAAGCATCAGTCTATTTATCATTCAATTTATTTGTGCATATATATATATATTTATTTTGATTATTTATTTATTTCCCAACTTATTTAGTTATCAGATTATTTATATATTCATACTTTTCCAAGAATAACAATCATGAATTTATATAGGGCAGTATGCAGTCTTGTTTCATTATTTCTTTACGTATATTTTACATAATTTGTCTTAAACAGATATTTAAATTAATACTTTCATTCGAATATTTATCTACATTCACATCTGCATAATGGTAGTCAGTATTTATCGTGTTCACTTGACCGCGAATGGGCAGCTGGATATAACTGCAAGGAGGTTTCGTAAATGAAATTTGAGTACATGTCATATAATGCAGAAATTTCAAGGTCAATTCTGATAGTTTTTAATTCTTTTTTGTGGATTTCATTTATGTAATGGTAACTAAATCTCACATAAATGTAGTTTTAGAAGATACTGTCATTAAAAATGGAAACCATCGGTTTTTAGTATTTTTACCTTGTGTTATTTTACATTACTTGACTGCGAGCTGCACTCTAGGAACATTTTTCTGTTTTTTTCTTTTTCTTTTTTCTTTTGTTTTTTTCTTTCTTTTTTCTAAATGCAGTCATACATGAGACTGTAATACGGTGCCAAAGTTTAAGCACTAACAGTCAACAGGCAGTATAACAATAGCGAAGTGATTTGGGGTGGGCCGAGAGGCTTCCTACTTATAATTTGATTTGTTAAATGGAGCAGGGATGGAGCAGTCGTGTGTGTGTGTGTGTGTGTGTGTGTGTGTGTGTGACTATGCATGAGAGTAAGTCAGTGTGATGTGTAAGTGGCTTTGTGAGAAAAATACTATTGGAGTGAGTACGCGTTTTATGCAAATGTCTGTGAAATAAGAAATATGTCCACGTGTATGAATAAGTGTGTGAGTGGTTACAAAAACATAGAAAATGCATATGAAAGTCAAAGTGGGTGTACGAGTGACCACACGAATATACGTGTGCTAAGAGAGTGCGCGAGCATGCATATGTGAATTGTTGCCATATTGGTGTGTGAGTGAGTGAGTGCGGTTATGTGTGGACGTGTAAAAAATTTCTTTAGGTCGTGTATGAGTAGTTGTATGAGAGTTCATATATGAAGTATGTAAAGTATGAGGGTATTTGAATGCATATACGAACATAAGAAAATGAAAACATAACAAGTGGTACCAGGCTAAACAAACCTCGCCCGCCAACAGTTATTTTACTGCTGTAAAATACTAAGCGTTAGTGTCAGTCTAAAGTAATGGCACTAATGTTTTCAAGTTACGCCCTCTGAATATCCGTGATCTTGCATATGACCTTTCAAGATCATTCAAGGTCAAAGGTCATGGTGCCAAATGAAAGCCCATATGAGATTTCCTATACCTTGATAATAGTAAATATCTCTATCTTCAACCAGTTTGGAGATATAGCCCCCAGAATATCCGTGACCTTGAGTTTGACCTTTCAAGGTCACTTACGGTCAAAGGTCATAGTACCAATTCAAAACCCATATGGGACTTTGTGTGTGTTGATAGTAGTCAATATTTCTCAATCTTCAACCAGTTTTTGAGTTATAGCCCCCTGAATATCAGTGACCTTGAGCTTAACCTTTCAAGGCCACTCAAGGTCAAATGTTTTCGTGCTCATTGAAAGCCTATATTACGAGTTCCTGTATGTTCATAATGGTAAATATCTTTATTTTCAACAGGTTTCAAGTTACAGCGTTCTGAAAAGCCGTGACCCTGATTTTGACCTGCCTAGGTCACTCGATTACCTATAAAATGTAATCACTTTCTTTTGGGATCAGTGCTCAAATATCCTGAAAGTTCATGTAATTTAATTCGGCCGTTTTTCCGTAATGTTGCCAACAAACAAAGAAACAAACAAGCAAACAAACTCGACCAAAAACAATATCTCGCCGGACTCCGTCCGGGCGAGGTAAAAAGAGAGGATAACTGCAGTAGGCCAGTTGGCCATGCTGGGCAGCTCCTAGCAGTGATTAAATTACCAGAATAAGGAACGGATAACAAAGAAGGCTCTCCCCGCCCAACGAAATCAGGCAAGAAAAAATCGGAATGAAAAACACCAGTAAAGAAAACCTGGAGTGGACATTTTATAGGAATGGGTGAAGGGAGAAAAGAGACTACCGTGGTTAAACCTCAAAAGGAAAAATAATGAATTAGTACCGGTTATTAGGAGACTTTTTTTTACATCCACTCCTTTTTTGTTATATACTTATCTAGCCTATGCTTGAAGTTATTAATGGAAGGGGCAGTAAGTACCTCACGAGGTAGCTTATTTCATCAGTCCACTACTCTATTCCCAAACCAATTTTTATCTATTTCCTTACTGAAAGGGAATTTATCAAGTTTGAAACCATTATTTCATAGTTATATCCTATATGCATTCTTTAAATACCTTGCTAATATCTCCTTTATTTTTATTCCTTTCATCCATTATAACACCTCAGTTAAATCTATCCTTACTAT
This sequence comes from Coenobita brevimanus, assembly GCF_032717465.1. Taxonomy (NCBI): domain Eukaryota; kingdom Metazoa; phylum Arthropoda; class Malacostraca; order Decapoda; family Coenobitidae; genus Coenobita; species Coenobita brevimanus. Next base: position 13,420,052 of record NC_137022.1, on the reverse strand, counting down.
ATGACTTTCTGGTAAGTGTAGGTTTTCTTTTCAGTCTGTCTTCGTATGAAAGATACCGATTATCACGTATCATTTTCGTCACTGTTCTCTGTACATTTTCTAAAGAATTTATATACATATAGTACGGGCACCAAACTACAATGCATAGTCCAAATGTGGCCTTTACTAAATAAAGATGCAGTATAACTTCCCATGTCCTATTGTTCACGCTTCGTGAAATAAATCCAAGGGCCATATTTACTTTATTCCTCGCATTAACCCTCCTCAGGTACACACCTACAGTTTCGCTTAAAACTTAGGTACACCTGGGTTCGTCAGACACAGCTTAAAATTATGCTACAGTATAGTTTCGCACATACTACATATAATGAATTCCTGAATATCATGCAATGCATTAAGTCTTATCAGTTGCAAAATTATGCGAATAAGTTTTTGATTCACTTAACTCTACATATTTAAAAAATAGAAATAAATAAATAAAAAAATGTCAAAAAAAAAAAACAGCTTTTTATTCATCTTCATTCATTTTTTTTTTTTTTTTGGGGGGGGAAAGGGTGGGCAGTCGCCACACACGAAAATAAAGAACACTACTGTATGTGTGTAGCACTTGTGTTACAACTTGAGAGATGGAGGTCCTTCATTATGGGCATAGTGGAAAAAGAATGCCAAACAAAAAAAGTGTATTATTAATTTTTATTTACTTATTTATTAATATTTGTTTTTTTCTGGGGGAGGGAGTGGGCAGTCGCCACACACGAAAATAAAGAACACTATGAGCGTAACCCTTGTGTCACAACTAGAGGGATAGAGGTCCTTCATTATGGGCATAGTGGATCCCACATTGCATAAAAACAACCTGCAAACTCGGAGTGAAAAAATCTCCCCCATCCTCAGGTACACCTGGGTCTCACAGATCCAACATGCAATTTTGAGTGATATATTGAAAAAACATAAAGAGACAAGAAAGCAACCCTCCTACACTCTGCATGGGCACAAAATGTTAGGAAGCTACTGAGAAGGACAGGGACCCCAGGCATCTGTAAGTTACTGAACTAAAGCATCGAAAAAATCGCCTGGGTCTGTCAGACCCTACACTGTTGCCTCGGGTTGAGGTGTTAACTAATCATTCTTAGAACTTTCTCTCATTCCCAATTATTAATTTATTATCTAAGTTGTATTTAGTATCTTCAATCGTCTTGCCTACGTTAAGTACTTTACATTTTTCCGTGATAAATCCCACTTGCCAATCTTTAGACCATTTCTACAATATCTCTGGCTCCTTTTGTAGGTTAAGACAATTGTTAGTTGAGTTTATGATATGGCCTATTATTGTGCCATTGGCAAATTTGCTAATACCTCTGGAGATTCCTAAGTATAGACCATCGCATATAGATAGATAGATAGATAGATATAGATAGATAGATAGATAGAGACAGATAGATAGATATGCAAAATAACCACAGGAGAAATAAAATGAGCGACAGTGAGTACTTTCGTATATTACATATTCAGACAGAATGAGTCAGAAACGTAAAGGGTAGAGGCCTTTTATGCACACCCGCAGCAAGGAGTGGCACACAGAACAAACTGATCAATACACAGAACAATAGGTATCCGACTTTTTACCTGCGGCTTAACTTATGCACACCTACAGCAGGGAGTGGCACACAAGAAAGGATGACCTGAATTTAAAAATGAGCGAAGCACAAAACAATAGGTATCTGTATTATCATCCTATAAACACAATAAAAGACCGGATACTAATCCATGTGGTATCACTGAAGTTGCTAATCCCAAGTCCGGCGTAGTACCATTAATTAACACATTCCGTTTTCATCCTTTCAACCAGGATTCTATCCATTTCATGATATTACCGTCTATACCACGTGCTCGAACCTTCCTAACCTTTCATGTGGGACAATATCAAAAGCTTTACTGAAATCCAGATAAATATTATATTAAGCTTTATCGCAATCATTCTTCTTGGAGGCAAAGACCTCCTAGAAGAATGATAAGTTTCTGAGGCAGGATCGTCTTTAAACGAACCCGTGCAGACTTTCATTTATGAGATTAAATCTTTCTAAGTGTTCTCTAACTTTATTTGCTAAAATAGACTCTCGCATATTTCCTGCCATTAACGTTAGTCTTATCGGACAATAATTCGACGTAACTGTTTTATCACAATTTTTAAAAATGATTACTAAGTTTGCGGTCTTCCACGCCTCTGGAACCTTTCTCTAATTTAAAGAATCAGTAAATAGAGTTAAAAGTGTGTGACACAATTCTTCCTTGGTTTCCTTTATAATTTTTTTCATATATAACGTCCAAAGATGGCGACTGTAGAGGCTTTAACTCATTTCTTTCTTTCAATACTTCCTCCTTGTAAACGATTATTTCACTAAGAATGTTGTCTTTATCATCGTAAATCTTTGTTTCCTAAGGAACCAGGTCTGGATTTTCCACAGTGAATACTGATATGAAGAAATTACTTAGGATAGAGTACATTTCTTTGTCTTCACTGGTAATATTAGCCTACCTGATTCTGTTCTAAGAGATCCTATCCTATCTCTATTTTTCGTATACAAACTCTTCGGATTTTCTTTTAGTTGTTGAGCAACCTTAATTTCATAACCACTTTTTCCTTTCCGTATCTCCCTCTTTATTTCCTTGTTCTACATCTCGTACCGGTTACGTATGTTAGTGTTCCTCTCCCCTTTTTATTTTTCTATATACTGTATCTCTTTCGTTTGGCCTATAAGAGATCTTAATTTGTTGTTTAACTATTTCGTTTCTGAATTAATCGCTCTAAACGTTTTTGAAGGGATATATGTATCTTGGCCTCCGTGTATTATATTTACTAACTCATCATATTTCTCACTAAATGGCTGCTTGGTACCGAACCTGAATTAAACCACCGTCACCTGAAATACACTCCCACCTATATCCTGTCCCTTACCTATGATCTGAGCTTCCCCAGTGACCTAACGCACACTCCCACCCATTTCCTTTCCCTCAGCTGTGATCTGAGCTTCCCCGGTGACCTGACTCACCCTCCAGTAACCAGTCTGTCCATGTCTTTTTGTCCTGAAATAAGCTGTTAATCCATCAAAATCTCCTGGACGAAAATCAGGAGCGGTGAGAGGTCTTTAGTGGAACATACATCACAGATAAATTTGACCGTAATTTCTTCATGACAGCTAGTCCCGAGTTGTCAGCCAATTTTTATATATTAATGACGTTACTCAATTAGCTAAAACCAAATCTATTATTACCTCTTGTGGGCTCCCTGATATGCTAATAGAGGAAGATATCCTTTATTATCTCTAGAAATTCCCCTGGTTCTGCATCCCCTGTCTGATTTGGCCAATTTATCCTTGGCGGGTCAAGACCCCCTAGAACAATTGCAAAACTGGACTGTGACGCTTTCCTAATTTCCTCCCAAAGGCATTTACTAGCTGCTCAAATTAATATTGCAGATCTGTAAATAGTTTTTTAAAGACTAATTTCTCTCTCTTGTTACTAATTTCAAGCCAGACATTTTGTGTCTCTATATTCTTTAATACCGGCTTTTTTTTTTTTTTTGTAACAGTTTAATGAATCCTTTACATAAATAGCTACCCCGCCCCTTTCTCTCCAGGCGGTTTGACACAAAACTATCATAACCTTTTATCTAACATTCTGCATGAAATTCTCGAGTGTTTGCATTAGTCAAAGTTTCACTCAGAAAGGCAACGTCCATTTTCTCTGTACAGATTAACGCCCTTAACCGATCCTTTTTATTACGTATAATCCTGTTATTTGTGTTGTACGCTTTCATATTATTACCAGTATTTACGCATCTACACTGAGATTTACTTTTTTTGTGAGCTTCTATTAATAATTTGGAAATTGTTTACTAATATAAATAAATAAATAAATGAATATATATATATATATATATATATATATATATATATATATATATATGTATATATATCAATATATATATATATATATATATATATATATATATATATATATATATATATATATACTAACACTTAGCACTCTTCTATAATCGTGTATTTTCTCTATCATCAGCTGCTTAATTTGAGGTGCCTGAGTAGATGTATAGTATCTACACTGATGGTAAAACATTTCTCAAGTTTGCAAGTCTCAATGCTGGTATCCATTCCTGATGATAATGATCCCTGAGTGGATTTGTTACAAGTTCCTGTACATCTAACTCTCAGCCTCGAAAAGAAAACTCTAAATCCCCATCTATCGTCCAAGTTAAAACAGTATATCCATGAATACTGACATAAATCTCATCGAAGCTGCTCAAGGCAATCCGTCAATAAAAGCCGGTCCCAGCAGTCTATGAAAGATATTGCATTAACTTCGCAATAGCTTAAAAGACGGTAGTTAAAATCTATCGCCCTGCTCAGATATTTCCCCTAAACTCCCTTCCTACGCAAAACACCGAGTACTACAGGGATCCCTTCCCTCTCCCCTGTCCTTACCAAACATATCCATGTACTTCTGCCCCAATACCTCACTTCTACATCTTCCAGTGTCGTTGCCTTCTACACTGAGGCAGACAGCGGGTTTATCTCCATTATCTTTCACGATATATTCAAATTTTTGTAACATATTACCCACCCTGGCCCCCGGAAGACAAACGTTTTTACTAGGTGGAGTGAAAACTACTCTATTTAGGTATTTCACCTGTGAGTCTCCAACAATGACATTTTTCTTACCTTTCTTAATGTTCATAGCATTCCTACGGGAAGTAGTCTCACCGTCCACCATCTTCTACTTCCCTTTTCTTCCCATCTCATACATACATACATACATACATATCTATCTATCTACATATACACATGCTAAATGATATGGTTGCCAGGAGAGGTGTAAGTGGAGAAAGGAATAATGACAAGAATAAGAAATTGACTCTGATTAGACAAAACTAGCATACAGAAAACAGTTTAGCCTAATTTCATATCCTTTATTACAAACTGAGTTCACAATTAGAAAAGTAAACAGAAAATAAGCGGAAAGTTTTAAAGCCACTATGAAACCCGTCGGTACCGTGAAGTTTCTCATTTTATAAGTCTTGCTGGTATTATTATTATTATTATTAGCTAATGGAGAATCCTAGCGCTGGGAAGGGGTTAATGGAGGCGTTTTCTACAAACGGTCTCTTCAGAGCTTAACAAAAGCGTCTGACGGTAGCAATATTAAATGAAATTAAAAGGCATTGTTTTTTTTTTTTTTTTTTTTTTTTTATGCGAGGAAGAAGGAACCAAAGGCCATGAGCCCGCAGTAACAGTTCCCTCCAAGAGAAAAACAAAATACAATAGAGAGCCAAATTCAAGATCCGATCATTTTGAGATGCCTGGACACACTGCGTTTGAAAGACTGGAGATCATAGGCAGGAGGAAATACAGACAGAGGGAGACAGTTCCAGAGCTGACCTGTTGCATGAATGAAAGACTGGGAGTAACGGTTAACTCTTGCATTAGAGAGTTGGACAGAAAAGGGATGAGAGTTTGCTGCCAGACGGGTGCTACGCGCCCGTCGTAGAGGTGGAGGAATGCAAGCAGACAGTTCAGAGGAGCAGTGACCATTAAAGTAGCGATAGAAAAGAGATAAAGATGCAACAGTGCGGCGAAGAGACAGAGGTTGAAGGGAGTCAGTAAGAGGAGGAGAGTTAATGAGACGAAAAGCCTTTGACTCCACCCTATTGAGAAAGAGCTGTATGTGGGGAGCCTCCCCACACATGAGAGTTGTACTCCACACAGGGGCGGATAAAACCCCTGTATAGAGTCAACAATTGTGCAGGGGTAAAGAAAGAGCGGAGTCGGCTTAGCACACCCAATCTCTTGGAAGCAGATTTTACAAGAGATGCAATATGATCTTTCCAAGATAAGTCCCGAGTAAATGAAACCCCAAGCATGTTCAAGGATGATGCAGGATTAATCTGAATATTATTAAACATTAGTGGGTATACCTGTGGAAGATTTTGTCGGGTTGATAGGGTGTAAGAACTGAGTCTTAGAAGCATTAAAGACAACCATATTATTTTTACCCCAGTCAGAGATATGAGCCAAGTCAGACATTAGGTGTGCCATAGCCTCATCCCTTGTTTCTTGAAGTAACTGTTGAGATGGGCGTTGCGGGAGCCGAATGGAAAGGTGAAGGGTGGAGTCATCAGCGTATGAGTGGATAGAGTTAGATGTACAGCTTAGAAGATCATTGATGAATAAAAGGAAGAGAGTTGGTGATAGGACAGAGCCCTGAGGAACACCACTGTTGATAGATCTAGGAGAAGAACGATGGCCGTCTACGACAGCAGCTATAGAACGACCAGAAAGGAAGCTAGCGATGAAGGTACAGATAGAAGGATAGAAACCGTAGGAGGGCAGTTTGGAAATTAAAGATTTATGCCAGACTCGATCGAAAGCCTTTGAGATGTCAAGTGCAATGGCAAAGCTTTCGCCAAAGTCCCGAAAGGAGGATGACCAGGAGTCTGAAAGGTAGGTGAGAAGATCGCCAGTGGAGCGTCCCTGACGGAACCCATACTGACGATCGGAAAGAAGGTTGTGATAGGAAAGATGCCTTAAAATTTTTTTATTAAGAATTGACTCGAAAACTTTTGAAATACAGGACGTTAAAGCAATTGGACGATAGTTGGAGGGTTGGGAGTGGTCACCCTTCTTTGGGACTGGCTGAATGAGAGCAAACTTCCAGCAAGAAGGAAAGGTACAAGTTGACAGACAAAGGCGAAATAGTTTGCCTAGGCAGGGTGTAAGCACAGAAGCACAGTTTTTGAGAACAACAGGAGGGGCTCCATCAGGCCCATATGCCTTGTTAGTACTGAGGCCAGTAATGGCAGAAAATACATCAACTGAAGAAATTTTAATGTCAGCCATGAGGAAGTCAGAGGGGGGAAGTGATGGAGGAACAGCACCGGAATCGTCTAAGGTGGAATTGGAGGAGAAAGTCTGTGCGAAGAGATCTGCTTTATCAGTAGAAGAAATAGCTACAGAACCATCAGAGTAGAAAAGAGGAGGGAAGGATGATGAGGTAAAGTTGTTAGAAAGATTTTTGGCAAGGTGCCAGAAGGAGCGGGAAGAATTCGAGTTGGAGAGTTGAGAGCATTTAGTATGGATGAAATTATTTTTAGTAGAGCGAAGAACAGACTTAGCACGATTCCGGGCAGAAACGTAAAGATTATGTGATTCAGGGGTGGGTTGGCTCCGGTACCTTTTGTAGGCCTTCTCCTTGTTGCGGACAGCATTAGAACAAGCGTGATTAAACCAAGGCTTTCTTGCGTTAGTCAAAGGATATGAGAAAGGAATGTATGCTTCCATGCCCGAGAGAATAACCTCCGTAATGCGCAAGGCACACTCAGATGGCTCACGGCCATGGAAGCAATAATCATTCCAGGGAAAATCAAAGAAGTACTGCCTGAGGGCCTCCCCAGTCCGCAGCTCCAAAATGCCAGAGACGACGTTTCCTGGAGGGTCCGCAGGCCGTACTGGAGCGATAGGACAGGTTAAGGTAATAAGGTTGTGATCGGAGGAGCCCAACGGAGAGAAAAGATTAACAGAGTAAGCTGAAGGATTAGTTGTGAGGAAGAGGTCAAGTATGTTGGAGCTCTCTCCAAGGCGGTCAGGGATACGGGTAGGGTGCTGTACAAGCTGCTCTAGGTCATTAAGGATAGAAAAGATGTAGGCTTGTTCACCAGGTGGATCCGTGAAAGGAGAGGAGAGCCAAAGGTGGTGGTGAACATTGAAATCTCCAAGAATGGAGATTTCAGAGAAAGGAGAAATGGACAGAATGTGTTCCATCGTAGAAGTAAGATAGTCGAAGAATTTTTGATAGTCAGTAGAATTAGGGGATAAGTAAACAGCACAGATATATTTAGTCAGAGAATGACAGGAAAGCCGAAGCCAGAGAGTGGAGAATTCAGAAGAATCAAGTTCAGGAACACGAGAGCAAGATAAGTCGTTGCGTATGTATACACAACAGCCACCTTTGGCTTTGAAATGAGTATAAAGAAAGTAGGAGGATACAGAAAAGGGTTTGCTGTCAGTTGCCTCAGACAGCTGAGTCTCCGTTAGAAAAAGAAGGTGAGGTTTAGAGGAGGAGAGGTGGTGCTCAACAGAGCGAAAGTTAGATGAAAGGCCGCGAATGTTGCAGAAATGAAGAAGAAGAGAGTCAGACAGTGGTTCCAGGCACCTCGAGTCGTCACCGGGAGAGGGGCAGATGGCGGGGGCATTTATGGTCCCCCCCCTGGGGACTCCGAGGCTAGGTGAATTGACGCCATTTTGGTAAATTTTGAATAGGAAGTGTAGTGTGTACTGTGCATGTAGTTTGGTGAAGATAGATAGAGAAATTTGTACTGGAGAGCATGCTGGCCTACTCTCTGTGTAACTGAGACACTGAAAAAGTTCAGCAAAGGGGGATGGTCAGGAACTAGTCCTGAGGGCTGATGAAACGGGAGCTCCAGCACTCCCTGTCATCAGCTTTCCATCCACCTCGGGAGTACTGCCCTGCTCGACTGGTGCTACAGTCTACTCCACGGGGATTGATACAATAATTAAAGGATCGTGTGAGAGCAGCTGCTATTAAACAGAAAGATGAAATAGTACAAAAGAGGTCATGGATAACGATTACAACAGATCCACTCAATTTGTACGATTAACTAGTCTCAGTAAAAGTAATCTGTTAGCAGAGATCATTTTGTTTTTTGTACATTAACACTTTAGTACTCATCCTTATTCTATTGAGAATTGTTTATGTAAGAAAAGATGACATGGCAAACAACAATCCGAGGCACAACTTATGCCTAGGAAAGGTAATTAATATATCTCCTGAATATAGAAAACAATCGTGCAGCAGTATGAATGAAACAAAAATTGACAACGTAGCGAAGGTTGAAGTTTATAAAGGGTGGATTCCTAGGAGCTTAAAATTACACGGCCAAAACAGAGGAAGACCAACAGCGAATAAAGAATGGGAAATGTGAAAAGCTAAGCTAAGGGCAGCTGCAGAACGAGAGGAGGCGAGGCTGTCCAGTGTTGGAGGAGAGAAGGAGAGAGGGGAAGGGGAAGGAACGGATGTGGGTAAGAGAGAGAGAGAGAGAGAGAAGGGGGGGGGGAGAATGTGAGTGTGCAGGCCAGAACCAAATGTAGGTTTATAACAATACCACAGTCTGGTTTGCAACTCTACATTACCATCCTCGTCCAGTGCTTCCCTGTAGTTTCCATTCCAACCGCTACAAGTTCGTATTCCAGTTGATCCCATTCCAGCTGTTCTTTTCACCGTTGTCACTTAGGCAATTCACTATCAACCGTTCTCTATCCAATCACTTACATTCCATCTCTGCCTTCTTGTCATTACAGTTGTTGCTGTTTCCGTTCCAGGTATTCCATTTCCAGTAATTCTCCTTTCCATTCCTTTCATTTCGATTCCAACCGTTCGCCTTCCAACCGTTTTTATTCCGGGTGTTTCCGCTCCTGACGTTCTCATTCCCAGCTTTCCCATTGCTGCCATTCCCATTCCTAACCTTCTCTTTCCTGTCGTTCCAGTTCCCATTGTTCCAGCTTCAGGCACTCAGTCCTGTTTTCATTCCCAGCATTCATTTTCTTGCTGTTGCACTCCTTTTTTTTCCCCATTCTATCCGTTGTCATTCCAGTTGCTCCTGTTCCTGTCTTTTCCATTCTTTTCGGTACCATTGCTACCGTTTCCTTTGGGTCAATATTCCTTTCAGGTTTAATATTCCCGTTTCTATTTTTGTAGTTCCCATTCTATGATGATGATGATACGGTTCAGGGTCTATAATGATGCCGTTCTAAGCCTGATCTTGCTGTTACATTTCAGTCGTTCACGCTGCTCAGTTCTTTTATTCACGCCGTGAAGACCATTCTGACTGTTCAAGTAATTCATTCATTTCGTTGTGCCATCCACCTACGCCGTTTAAGTCCTTCAAATATCGTTCAATACTTAACTCATGCTGTGGTGAAAAGGAGCCTGCACGTGGTGGCGCTGTGATCCTGAATGATGCAGCTGCTGCGTCCACCTGAAAGCCAAACCTCTTCATGATATATCTTTGCATCTCGCCATGACAAAGACTCTGGTCCTACCCTGGCGAGACGTTGCTTAGCACAGGGGGCGCCGTTTCTCTGCGCGGTATACTTACTGTACTGTACCTGAAGTACGGCCCCATAGAAGCAATTGCTAACCTGAGGTCCACAGGTCTGATCGGCCAGACTGGGGCTAAGCAACATCTCATGCTGTTGTGGTTCTACATTCATGCCATTCAAATATTTCACTGTTATTCAAATGTTTCATTCATGTCTTCAGGACTTTCATCCATCCACACCGTTGAAATTCCTTTGTCATGCTGTTTTGAATATCGTTCCTTCTTAACGTTCCCTCCTGCCGTTCCTTCATGCCGTTCTTTCAGTCGTGCCGTTCCTTCATGCCATTCTTTCATTCACGTCATTTTATATTTCGCCCTATATGTAGGTTAATATTTTATTTATTTATTTTTTCCCTATAACCCATGTGTTTTATTCATTCTGGTAAGTACTCTTTGTTTATTTACAGCAATTAAATCATTCAGATTGTTTTCTTGTTTAACACAACAGCTTAAATATTTTCTTCATTTTTTTTTTTACCTGCGGCGATAGCCAGCAGGTCAATGAGTGGCCAGCGTCCTTCTTCTGATTCTGGTGGATTTGCTAAAAGGAGGCTTTTGGAGTTATAAAAGTGGTACCACATATGGTAATTTGACATGGAGAATCCAAATCTGCCATCAGCTGATGCCTGAGGTGGCGCCATCTAGTGACAGCTTCAGTGAAAGTGCTTAATTTAACCTTATTGACACAAAAGTGGTCCCATATGAGGTTATTTGACATGGAGAATCCAAATTTGCTATTAGCTGACATCTGTGGTGGTGCCATCTAGCATCAGCTCCAGAATCTGGGTAATGGATCTCTCTGTTAAGGCTAGTTACTTTTTACAGCAGACTGTTGGAAACAAGGGACTCGCCGCAGGTCACACAGCAATTCTACTCGTGTTGATGAACGACTGAGTATATTATTCCCGGCAACACAAGAGAAAAATACGTAAAAATAAATATCGATAATCTGGCGTTCAGTGCGATGACATCATCGGCAGCCAATCAACAACCGTGAATCACACAAACCCCACTCACCTCCTTGATCTCCGCTGCTTAAATCTAACTAATGCAGGCCCGTAGCCAGAATTTCCGAAACAGAAAGGGGGCGGGAGTCTTTTTCTGCTGAATCTGTCATAAAAAGGACTTTGTAGTTACTTGTAGAGAAGTTATATATTAGACTTGTGGACGAGCGGTTGTTATACTTGAGTTGTTTGTACGTCGATAATCTTGGTTCCCATTTGTCATGTAATGACAGGAGAGATAAAGAAGAGTATGGGACTATTTTTATTTTTCTTGGAAATATTAACAAGTCTCTCGCACACGAGTGAGTATAAGTAGAGTCCCTGTCTCCCTGTGTCGCTCTCTCTCTCACTCTCCTAAGTTGCTAAGCCTTTCTCCCCACTACCTGCCGATTCTATGGCCTCTCTCCTTCTGAGCTCTCTTTCCTAAATTCTGGTGAAACAGGGGTCGTGTCACGTGTGTTCACTGTGGTTGGAAAGTTCTAGAAGCCTGTGTGTGAATATGTGTGTGTATGGTCACGAGGCACTGTCGTGTGCCTATAAAGCATTCCTTGAGTTAAGAGTGTGTAAGCATGTTTAGCATTGCTCGATTTTCACAGACACAGTACCTTCTCATCATCTGACTTCCTGCTTCTATCTGTCTCTCTATCTATCTATTTATCTATCTATTATGATTTGTAATTATAATATGGAGTCCTAACATATGCTCGGCACACGCCACTGGAGGTCCTCCGACAGCAATCATCATTGACATATGCTAATCTATTAGTATATAATATTGATTATAATATTGTATACACATAACATTCACAGTAAATAGCAATTATCCAGTAATATTACATTTTAGACAAGATGTATACATATTTGAATAAATGCAATGGTTGTTGTATAACATTTTGTAAGATGTGTATGTATAACAGACATATGCATATAATTGTGCAATGGAAATACTGCTAGGTTATACATTACATATTGAGTTATCCCTTTAGTAATGTCTAATATTTCACCTAACTTGTATGATGATACTGGTAATACAGAATTGTGGTATAGTTGTATGACTTATAACATTGTAGCAGCATTGTGGTAATACATAATTGTAACATTTTATGAATTGTTACAAAATATTGTGGTAATGCATAATTGTGTTGTCCTTATAATTGTAGTTACATTTGGTTAATGCAACTGTTACATAAGTGTCTTGGCCTTATACTTGTAGTTAAAGTTACATAAAAGTTACATCTTGTTAATGCAACTGTTACATAATTGGCAAAGTGTAACATAATGCAATCGTTTGTCATTACATAATTGTTACATATCGTTTGTAGTTACATAATTGTAGTTAGTGTTACATAAATGTTACATCTTGTTAATGCAACTGTTACATAAATGGTACATATTGTTTGTAGTTACATAATTGTAGCAAGTGTAACATAATGCAATCGTTTGTCGTTACATAATTGTTACATATCGTTTGTAGTTACATAATTGTAATAATTGCAGTCCTGACATATGTGATCTTACTCTATTACCTTTTTTTTTTTTTTTTTTTTTATGTATTGATTTTCTATAGTTTGTTTTCTTCGTTTGTTTCGCTTTTTCTGTGTTGTTCATGGTTGCATAATTACTGGCTAATTTCCTAGGGACCCTTTTTTAAGGTTTAGTTTATATTGCACAGATATTACTGAAAATGATATTATATAGTCCCATATTTTGTTATTTTATATAAAAAAATATATATACACTATATACAGTATTAACTATATACACCGCTCGCTGGCGCAGTGGTAACGTTCTCGCTTGCCATCTGGTAGACGGGAGTTCGCGCCTCGCTCAGGTTGCGAAAAGTTTCACTGACGAAGTGGGTGGTTACTGTCCCCCTTGAGCAAGGGGACGGGTGTGTGCGTGTGTGAAGGTCACAGCCTTGCCCTTAGATCGGACTATATGAGCTCTCAGCTCCCTTCCGGGAGGGTAAAAGCTGACGATCACGACCATCAAGTGATCCTGACCGACCCGGTGAATTACACTGACTTGTTCTTCACTTGTACATATCGTGGGCAATATATGTGTCAGCACTGTGTGGAAATCTTTGTCTTCACGACTGTGTGGAAGATGTTCATTCTTGCTAACGTCATTTGTGTTGGCCATTTTTTTTTTCTTCCTTGTAACTTAATTTGTCTGTTTCCACTAGGTAGCTTTAATTAATAAATGTTTAATACAGTTCTTTTAATCGCTCACTGAGTAACTGTGATGGTATATTTTCTTTATTACTTTGTAGATGTAATAATGTATAGCTGTATGTATGAAACACGTATTTTATGTAGGTATAAATGGTAACACTCGTTGGTAGTAAATAAATGCTATAATGAATGAATATGTACAGTGTAGAATATTTATTGTTGGTGCAAGTATTTAATGATTGAATTATGAAGATAATTGAAGTACGTATATGTATTTAAGTTGTAACTATACAGCACGTTTTATATGTTTGTGCAAAATGTGTTGTCTATCTCTGTGTATTGTATAAATGAAGTAACTATGTAACTCACTAATTTTTACCGTGGTAGGAATGGTGTTAGTGATGGTGCAGGTGGTGAGTTGACTGACGTGGCGTCTTTTCAGCAAGCACGCATGATGACGTCGACTTCCCACACTGGTAGCTGTGGTGAGTAAATGAGTAGCGATGAGTAACTTGAGTGAAGATGAGTGAGTAAGATGAGTTGTGAATATGGGCTTGGTATTTGCTTCGTCGTCTTGACCTCTTCACTCCTGCGTCAGCGGTGGAGGTTGGGTGGATGTAGCAGAGAGAGGAGGGTGAGGTCTTGTAGTTGTGAGTTATGAGTCGTGTCTCATTCTTCGTTTGTTTGTTTTGTTTTTCTTTGTCGATGTTTTCTCGGTCCTTTTCTCTTGTGATTTACTCGTTGTGGGATGAAGACTGCCGCTACTTGTAGGTGCGTGTAGAAGATTATACAGACGACTCGTAGAGTTGTTACTAGTAGTTGATTGTAGATGGTTGTAGTTCGTTGGTTCGTCATAGAAATTTCAAGATTGTTTGTATCAGTACTTTGTTAAACTACTTGCAAGGCGTCCTGTGACCTCTTCACCTCTACATCAGCGTGATGATCGGGGAGACGGAGGGGGGGTTGGAGAGAATACTGTCAGGAGCTGGTTGTGAGCTGTCGGTTGAGTTTTTTTTTTTTTTTTTCAATCTTGATATTTTGTAGGAATTTACTGTTGATTCGTAGACGAGGTTTGTATACGTTCGCTGCTACCAAATGTCATAAAAATGGACTTTGTAGTTACTTGTAGGGAAGCTATATATTAGACTTGTGGACGAGCAGTTGTTATACTTGAGTTGTTTGTACGTCGATAATCTTGGCTCCCATTTGTCATGTAATGACAGGAGAGATAAAGAAGAGTATGGGACTATTTTTATTTTTCTTGGAAATATTAACAAGTCTCTCGCACACGAGTGAGTATAAGTAGAGTCCCTGTCTTCCTGTGTCGCTCTCTCTCTCTCTCTCTCCCAAGTTGCTAAGCCTTTCTCCCCACTACCTGCCGATTCTGTGGCCTCTCTCCTTCTGAGCTCTCTTTCCTAAATTCTGGTGAAACAGGGGTCGTGTCACGTGTGTTCACTGTGGTTGGAAAGTTCTAGAAGCCTGTGTTTGAGTATGTGTGTGTGTATGGTCACGAGGCGCTGTCGTGTGCCTATAAAGCATTCCTTGAGTTAAGAGTGTGTAAGCATGTTTAGCATTGCTCGATTCTCGCAGACACAGTACCTTCTCATCATCTGACTTCCTGCTTCTATCTGTCTCTCTATCTATCTATCTATTATGATTTGTAATTATAATATGGAGTCCTAACAAATCTGGACTTGTTTAGCAGCTGGCTGGTCAAAGGTCTGCTGCATACTTGCTATGGGGGTTTTGGTGAAAGCGTCAGCGACGTTGTGAAGCAGCACAAAACTTTTGAACAAAGGACGGTGACTCATTTAGCACTGATAATAAAAATGAGCTGTAAGAAATTGAACCTTTAGGCCGCTGGGAGGGTCGTCCGACCCTCTCGACGCCCCCCCCCCCCTCAACCACGGGCCTGTAAGCTTAATGTGCTCCTTCAAAGACGTTTGTTTCATATACACCGAAGGGAAAGGAGTAGCCTGCTCTTTCCTCTTATGCAAGAGTAAATTTCGAAATAATTTGCCATTAAAAAAATGTGAGTGAATGGATATGATTGTTTATACAGTTCACTTTTTTTTTTTTTTAATTACCAGATTGGCACGAATAGACGGTTGGTCCGACACAGTAGACATAAAAATAAGTTAATAGATAAACTGGTGGGTGGGTAAACTTTTTTCGCTTATTATAATCGAATTCTAAACCCACCTACACACAAACGCGTCTCATGCCCTTTACTGCCACCCATTACTCTGGCTCTCCATTCGTCTGTCAGACCAGCAAATGGTCCATCTATCGCTCTGTCCTATGGTGGAACTGCTATCATTTGGCTGTCTGCTCAATGTTCTTACCCTTGTTATTGATATTGGCTTGTGTGTAAGGGGGGGGAGGGTGGCTGTTAGATGAGTTTATCGTTGTTCTGCTATCCTTTTTTTTTTTTCTCTTTAATCCAACAGTCTACTGTATATCTGTCTCTCTATATGCATGTCTTTCTAACTGCGTTATCTGTATATTCTGTATGTCGGTCAGTATATCTCTTTATCGATAAACATAACTGTCTGTCTATCTGTTTATCTGCATATCTCTCTGTCTGTTTATATATCTATTTTTGCATCTCTCTCTCTCTCTCTCCATATATAATAAGAGTGTCCGTCAAACCGGTGTTAAAATTTGAGGCTGATAATTTGTAATGTGGTCCCCCCTCAAACTGTTACGCCCAATGAATGAAGTATATATGCAAAATTTCAGCAATTTACGCCAGCTTTCAATGGTTGCCCAGTGAAGGTAAAGTTTTCGATATCTTCTATGTATCTATAGCCCGACGCCCTAATCCCGCAAAGGGTGGCTGCAGACAAAACGCCTCCAAGTCACTCTGTCACCCACCATTTGACTACCCTCCCCCCAACTCACCCCCCCTCCCTCATATACCTCTCAACTCCATCCCTCCACCTCATCCTCAGTCTACCCCTCCCTCTCCCTCCCTCCACCTCACCTACATACACCCTCTTAGTCAGTCTTTCATTCTCCATTCTCTCTACATGTCCAAACCACCTCAGTGTATTTCTCCTAATCTTCTCGATATCTTGCTCAAGTATTTTTATTTTGGATTTCCAAAATGACAGGGGTCTTCTGGTTGGATAATTTTATTAAAATTCTTGATAGTCTTGTTTCACATGTGGTTTATGACTAGCAGACAGTAAATTTATTATTATTTTCAGTAATTTAATGTTGGACCACCTTTGGGCAAATTTGAGCAGTTTAACAAACTTTCGATCATCTGGCAACACTTCTCCTTTGTGTGTCATCACTCACATTGTAACAACTTTCCTATAACACTGTCAAACATCTGTTCAGCTTTATAATATTGCTCCATGCTTTCAGTGCTCATCTTTATAATATTGCTCGTTGTTCACCTGTGCTGATCTGTTTGTATATCAGATTGGTCGACAACATTCCGATTCTCGGGAGAAAGTATGGCAGAAGCAGCTCCTTCAGGCATAATAACACATAGTGCCACCCAAATTTGGATGATTGGTTCAGCATCAGAAAAGTTACAAGGAATGAAACTTCTGACTTACCGTCAGGTGCTCTTCGTCTTTTTCCATCAACATTAAGCTCATGGTAACACAGTCAGGGACAGCTCAGGGTGTGCCGTAGCTGACGCTCGCCAGATGTGGTCAATGGCTCGTATCCCAACAACAACTGAGAGGAATGCCATTGAGAAACTTTTAAAAAATTTTTACCAATGGCAGAACCTGCAGAAGAACATTATTCGCAGAACTCAGATCCAGCATGCTAATGAAACTTCTTTGCGTGAAAATTTGGAAAAAAAACTGTTTGATATAGTACATGTGAATGCTATGAAAATGATATATCAACTACTGCTGAAGACAAGGCTTTCTTAGAAGACCAACGAGGGCCACTTATTGGCTATATGGGTAGTGGGGACACTGCATTAGCTGCAAAAGAGGATGGGAAGGTAAGAAGACTGAAGAGAAAGGAATATCTCAGAAGTAAAAAAGAGGGACGAAGGAGACAGAATTTCTCAGCTGACGCACATGAACTGACTTCAGAAGACGATTTGCCCACACTAGCAGACAATGACTTTGAGGCTAAATTTGAACCATCTTGCTCACTAAAGAGTACCAAACAGCGGCCTGTGTCTATTATTACAACAGAATTAAGTGCTGCACTTGCTAGCGCCAATGTTAGTAATCATAATGCAACTTTTCTGGCTGAGACTGCAAGAAGACTTGGAAATGATAACTCTAGTTTAGCTGTCAATCCTGAATCAATCTGAAGAGCAAGACTGAAGTTTCGTGAACAAACGGCCCAAGCTGGAAAAACTAGCTCTGATGCATCCGTACGCCTAGTAGTGCACTGGGACGGTAAAAACGTTGCCGGATATTACAGGTAGGGATAAAGTTGACAGGTCGCCAGTTATATCAGGATGTCTCGGCGTCCCAAAATTTCCAAATGGTATGGGTGAAACAACTAGCAATGCTGTTGTTAAAATGTTGAGAAAGTGGGATTTAGAAGATCAGGTGAAGACCATGTGTTTTGACACCACACCCTCAATTATTGGCAGACTAACTGGGGCCTGTGGTGCGATAGAGAACAGCCTTGACAAAAACCTGTTTTACCTGGCATGTCGACACCATGTACGAGAAGTCGTGATCGG
>NC_137022.1:13347007-13397007 GCF_032717465.1 Coenobita brevimanus | reverse complement strand
TCGCCTGACAGCATGGGAAGCCAAACGACTGTGAGATCTTAACACATTTCTGGCACAGATCGGCATCAAGGCCTGGTTCCAAGCACCTATGACTTCCAGTGCAGCTAGGAATGACCTCCATTTCCTTCAACAACTTCATGCATACCCTCAGGTAAACATTGGGGCAGCTACATCGCACAAAATGGCAGGACATTTATGGTACCTGTCAGAAAATCTTATCTTTCTAAACCCCTTTGATCCAGAGGTGGATTTGACCACAAAGCAGGGTATTCTGGAAGCTTCTACAGAAAATGAAGGAGTGAAGGACCCACCAAAAAGAGTGGTGTTAGAATGTGAAACTAAGGATGCTTGTTGATTTTGTCTCGAAGCAAAGCAGAAAAGTCCTTGTGATATTGGGCATACCAGATGGATTCGTAGACGAAGACCCTGGTACAAACAACTACAGGGATAACATCAAGGCTGCTCAGGCGATTGTGAATTCTCATACAAAGATCAACGACCATGTCGAAAGAGGTGTCGCCTTAGTACAGGAAGCAACGAGGTCAGGAAACTTTCGAACGAGGAACCGTTGTGGTATGCCCTCCATGTTGTCGTGCAGAACCGGATAGACTATCCTGATGCAAAGAAATCAACCCTGCTGAAAAGGAAACCATGATATTAAACCATGATAATAAACGCCAGTAACACAAAGATTCACATGATTACCCATCGCAATTGTTTGCACATATTTGTCTTATACAATGATTTCAATGAAAAAGAAACAAGCTTATAGACAATTATTTTTTGTTTCTCTAATGAATGTGTGACAGAGTGGACACTTGCCGCCTGTACGGGTGCTATGTAAGATACAATTTTGAGAGCTTTGAGCCACTCCTAAATATTAACGTATACTACGCAACGTCACACAAAATGTTATTTAATAAATTGGAACTCTCTGATTGGATCAGCTATAATATTCTTTTTTTATATGAGATTTTCAGCCTCCAATAGGGCCATCCGAATGTATGTGTGTGGTATATACAAATATATATATATATATATATATATATATAGATAGATAGATAGATATATCATCCATCATCCAATCGTACGTTGCCCCATGAGGAGCGTAGGAGCCCGGGGCTAGGCAAGTTGGTCCTGGCATTTAAAAAAGTGTCCAGCCTTATTCATCTCTAAGTGGCATTTCGTGAGCAATAAACCCCCGTCACCCCTTGGATATAAACCTGTACCGGATCAATCAGATTGGAGCGCTCCGCTAAACCACCAGGCGCCATAATTTGGTTATATGGTTACCACCTACTAAATGGTTTCCTGGTGTACAGGAAACCATTTGGCTTGTCACTCAGTGTAGTCACCCATAGGCAGAAGAAAGAGGAAAGAATGAAGGAATGAAAGACAGGAGTGGAAGGAAGAAGGGAAAGGACAGACATCACACACACACACACACACACACACACACACACATATATATATATATATATATATATATATATATATATATATATATATATATATATATATATATATATATATATATATATATATATATATATTATATTCACAGGAAACTGTGAACCGTAAGCTTAAGTTTGGCCCATTTTTGCTCGCCTAGTTCACGACAAACTTAATTTTGTGTGCTAGAAGTTTGTACCAACTTCTTCAGGTTAATACGTACGAGAGCGATTCTTGATTTCTCTTGTTACAAGCGAGAGAGCGCAGCAAACAAAGCGAGCAAGCGTAGTGAAGCGATGTTTACCTTCAGCTGAAAAATGAGCCCTCACACACACACACCTCTAACTCACACTCACACACATCTCCATAACTCACATCCTACACTGCCATCACACACACACACACACACACACACACACACACACACACACACACACACACACACACACACACTGCATAATAAGGGCAGTCCAAGCTTTCTATACATTATTCAAAGCAACACTGTAACTTTGATAGACTCTCTCTCTCTCTCTCTCTCTCTCTCTCTCTCTCTCTCTCTCTCTCTCTCTCTCTCAAATCCTTTGCTTTCATCCCTTTCGTTTTAATAAGTCGCTCTTACTGAGATAAATGTTTTTTGTGAATTTCGTTATATTGTATACGAGAGAGAGAGAGAGAGAGAGAGAGAGAGGGAGGGAGGGAGAACAGCAAGCACATTTCTGTACGTCCTCAAAACGTTGTTAGAAGGTTGTGAGGTAGTCAGGTTGCATTTACGGTTGTTTCAACGTTCTGACAACGTCTTTTTATAACGTCATGTACTGACCATTTTATAGCATTGCATGATGACGTTTTCTCAACGTTTTGTGTACATTGTGAAAACAACGTTGCCTTTGTTATGTTGCCAGGACGTTGTGACAACATAGGAAATACTTTTGCGTTGATTTTAGATTTTTATTCATAAAAAGCTAGTCATATTATTTTTGTTGATATACTTTTCCGATAATATTATAAAGTCTGAAAAATTTACAAATGAAGCATATCAATATTCATTAATTACGCTCTCAAACAATTAAGTACAATTAACTTGATTAAACATATATGCAGAATAAAAGATAAAACAATCAGTAGATGCAGTTTGAATACACTTTACAAATATCATTAAATTAAACACACCAAGAGTCTGCAACTTTTATGCAACGAGGCGGCAGCTGAGATTTTAAGAAATTAAGAAAGATTTACCTTCACATTTCTCATTATCAGTTTTCACACAGTTAAACAAAAAATCAGTTATTTACTCTTGCACATGTTAATAATCATAGGTTAAAATTTTTTTGTTAACAATGTATTGGGTCTCTAAATGCCTCCGTTGCCTAAAGGCTAAGTGAGGATATTCTGTTTGGCTCAGTGATAAATGCGCGCGTTTGGAGCGCGAGGGCCTGGATGGAAACCCGGCCACGACAGTGTGATTAATTTCACGTTATTTTTTCGGATATCACATTGGTTAGCAGCAGCTTGGGATGTGAGGCGAGGCTTGGTTGGCAATTTGATGTCCTTGTCCTTACATCCCGGGGATGAGCTGTTTGGTGTGGTTCGCAGCGTCCCCAATTGTGGCCTCCGATGCTATGCTACCGTGTGTTCGCAGCTCACCAAATAATCACCAAGGGAAATTAATCACCAAGGGAAGAGAAGTGGGGTGTAATGGAGACTACAAATGCCTGCGTTGCTAGTACTATCCGTTGAAATGATATATTGAAATATATATATTTCGTGTTTTATTCTTGAGGAAAATGAAAAATTGAAAATAAGGTTGTTAGGTAGTTATAAACTGTAGATTACGTAAGTCTGTCAGGTGGGTATAAAGTGTAGAATATGGTTATAACAAGGTTGTCAGGTAGTTATAACAACGTCATTTTCTAACGCTGTGACAACCTATCTGGGAATTCACAGAAATACGTCCTCACCACGTACAGCTGGGGAAAGTTCCGCGTTATACACTCGCTCACCACTTCGAAATAGTAAATGTGAGACAAGTGGTAGCGAAACAGTAGCCAACATTCATCTATCTGGTAACTGTGTGAGAAGGATGGGGATGGAAGAGGGAGGGGTAGGAACTATCAGCTCCCCCAGCCTTCCTCCTCCCTTAACCTTTCCCTTCCCACACACTGGTACCAGACATTTGAGTGTCTGGCTACTGCTTCACTGGTCGTTGTCTCACGCATAAAGGTCCGAACTGGCAGGCAGGTGTATAAGGCGGGGTGTACGTTCACAACGTCGTGAGGACCAAAACTCAACGTTGTCACAACGTCGTTGAATCTTATTTTTGTTTGGAAAGAGAGAGAGAGAGAGAGAGAAATGAGATACAGACATACATGAAGCAGAGGTATAGAAGAGAAGAAGGATTAAGTGGGGTTGACGAAAATAAGGTAACTGTAGTCGGAGACGACTGGAGAAACGACGTTACAATGAGAGAGAGAGAGAGAGAGGGGGGGGGAGGGAGAGAAGAAGAAGAAGAAGAAGAAGAAGTAAGGTGAGATATAGACATCGATAATGCATAGAGAGTTTGTACAGTATACGTTTTAAAGTGATATGGAGGGAGGGAGAGAGGGAGGTGAAACAGAAAGATGCGATAAAAGAGAGATAGGGAGCGACACTGATGATGCAATAAAAGAGAGAGAGAGAGAGAGAGAGAGAGAGAGAGAGAGAGAGAGAGAAGAAGAAGAAGAAAAAGAAGAAGAAAAGTGAGATGGCGTCACCAGGGGTCAAATTTGGGGGGGGCTGTAGCCCTGGCGTAGGTAAGTGGGTAGGGGTGAATGAAGCCTATGCAGCGGGGGAGTCCGGAAAATTTTTAAAACTGATCAGTTTCAGGGGCATTTTTGAGGCCTATTGAGGAGGAAAAAGAGGAATGGAGTGTCAGGTTTATAAGTAAGAACTTATAGGACACATAAATATTGATGGGCTTGATAGCAGGCATCAGGAAGTTACAAGGCCTACGGTAATTGTGTAAAGCCTATATTCATAGAAAAGTTTTTCTTCAAATACTAGCATTATATGATGAAGGTTTCTTAAGTAAGGGACAAACGCCTTTTGGTGGATCCACCTGAACTTGACTGTGACAGTATTGGGAGAGATGCAAATTTGACAACTACTAAATCAAGATCAAGTGGATCCACCACACCTTTTTCAATAGAAATTGTACCTAGACTGGTCAGTCGGTCCTGGCGCATTGTTGCCCTGAGGTATGTTTTGACCAGTTTTAAGACAAAATGATCGTTCACATTTGACATTACTGACAGGGAAAGTGAGGGCCAAATGCATCAAAGTCCAGACTGTGGTGAAACCAAGAAAAAACAAGTATATACAGTGAGAGAGAGAGAGAGAGAGAGAGAGAGAGAGAGAGAGAGAGAGGCCTCTATCTTATACATAAAGGGCAATGTGTAATGTGTCTACATAATT
Source organism: Coenobita brevimanus (assembly GCF_032717465.1). Taxonomy (NCBI): domain Eukaryota; kingdom Metazoa; phylum Arthropoda; class Malacostraca; order Decapoda; family Coenobitidae; genus Coenobita; species Coenobita brevimanus. Next base: position 13,392,105 of record NC_137022.1, on the reverse strand, counting down.
CGAAAAGTACTGGAGTTGGACAACTAATAAGCACACATTAGTAATCTACATGACCAGCTGGGTGTTTTAATACCACTCTTGATGGGGTTTGGGAAACTGAACTACTCAAACCCGGGTGACGCTGGAGTACCCTACTAGTATTATAAGAATCGTATTTACATGCAGCAGTCCTACAGTCAATGCCAGTATCCTCCTAACTTAACCTATAGACGTACTTGTTATGTGTATAGTCCAAACCATGGTAGGGAAATTGCTGTTTCTTCTTTATTAAATATGATTACTTTCCTAGTGAAATAATTTGAAAATAGAAACTGAGGATTAGCTTATTTAGTAAAGTACCGTAAATTATATTTTGTACACAGTTCCTCTAAAAACCTCCTGTGTAGCCTGTAGACCCTAATGGAATGGGTATTGTGAAGGGTTCGGTTATTGTACGAATCTAGCCTAACTTAACCCAAGTTACCATTCCAAATCCAACCTTAGTCTATTGTTCTACCTGCAGGGGTTGCCTCACCCATACTGTCCGAGGGGTAAATTTTTAGTTTCGGACATCTCGGGAATTATGATGTTTTGATCCATTTTTTCGGTATTTTAGATGATTCTAAGACACTTCTATGGCATTTTTGTCGGAAATAAATTTTATTTTCCTCTTGATGATAACCTAAACTAATCTAGCCAAACCTGATCTTCAAGAGTAAAATAAAAATAATTTCCGACAAAAATGCCACAGAAAAAAAGTGTCTTAGAATTGTCTAAAATACCAAAAAAACGAATCAAAACATCAAAGTTCCCGATGTATGAAACTAAAACTTTACCTAAGGAGGGGTCATCAAGATAAAGTAGAATGGATAGTATGAAACATCAGGTGACAGCTTACCAAAATCATCAATTTTGCTGATGCAGTTTTATGCAAATATTGGTCTTTCAGTAACTTAAAGTAACCATACCCACTCTCTTCTCACTTTATTAGATGACTTCATCAATCAATCAATCAATCATTTCCTGTGGCACCCTCGGGGATGCATAAGGCCTCGATGAACTCACACCACTACATCCTATCTTGTGCTAATCCCTCAAGATCTCCCCAACACTCATCTCCAGCTTCCCGTCTCATTGTCCTCACCCACGTCTCTTTTGGCCTTTCTCTATCTCTCCTACCAAGTGCCACCCACCCTGGTGTACCTCGTACTATTCCTTGTCTCCTATACACATGACCTAGCCACTTCCATCGTGAGAACCTAACATATTCATCAACCGGCTGCAATCCCGTTATTTCTCTAATTCTACTATTTGGTATCCTTTCCCACCACTTAACTCCTAATATTCTTCTAAGTGCTTTGTTTTCAAACACCAAGAATTTATTTTCCATAGTCACTGTGCTGTACCAAGACTCGTGTCCATAAATTAAGATACTCCTAACCATTACCTTATAAAGTTTGATTTTTGTATGCACAGAAAAATTGTTATTATTCCAAATATTTTTAAGCATTCCCATTGCCTGATTAGCCTTCTTTAACCTTTCCTCGAATTCAAAGTTCAAAGAACCATCCTTGGCTAAATAAGTACCTAAATATTTAAACCAATCAACTTGCTTTACAACCATACCTCCAATTACACATTCCTGCGCATTTTCCATATTCATATTGATTATTTCAGTTTTTCCACAATTAATAACCAAACCCACCTTGCGACCTTCACTCACCAAACGGTCCAACACTCTCTGCATCTCTTCTGGCCCATCACAAATCAAAACTATATCATCTGCATAATCTAAATCCAAAAGTTTCCTGTTCTCTCCCCAAAGTATACCTGCACCGGTTTCTGTTCCAACGCGTTTCATAATGTAATCAATGACCAATATAAATAGTAAAGGCGATAGAACACCACCTTGAATTACTCCGGACTTGACTTCAAACGAATCACTCAGACAACCATCAACCATCACTTTACAAAATGTGTCCTCATGCATGTTCATAATGACCCTCACAAACTCCTTTGGTATTCCATAATGTCTCATGATCTTCCCCATAGTCTCTCTCGAAACACTATCAAAAGCCTTTTCAAAATCAACAAAACAAAGACTTAACGGTACTCTCATTTCATTAACTTGCTGCATCAAATGCCTAACTATAAAGATCTGATCATTGCAACCACGTCCCTTTCTAAAACCAGCCTGTTCATCCCTCAGAATACCCTCAACCACCGGCTCCAACCTATTTAACAACACTCTACTGAAAACTTTCAAAGCTATCGGTGACAAAGAGATTCCCCTCCGATTACCACATTCACTCAGGTCTCCCTTCTTCGGAACTTTAACAATTACACCGTTCTTCCAAACTGATGGTAGTAACCCCGTCACCTATATCTTATTGAATAGCTTGGTCAAGATCATTATTAATCTATCCCCCTCCACTTTAACCCGTCCCATCCCGACCACTTTTCCACCACTGACTCCCCCCAATCCCGACCATTTTAGGAATTTTTTTTTTTTGGCTCAAACCTTCGCTTTTGGTGAGAAACATCGAAAATTCATAGAGAAATTGCTCACCTGAGGTTTAAAATACTCATTATAGGTAGGAGTACCTCCTTACCTTACTGGGTTTTCTATCAGGCTGGCACCAAAGAAAACGAGTTCTATGGGAGGATAACTATTTCACACCACTCATAAACGGTATTTATTTATTTACTTGGTACGAATTTATATGTAGTACAAGAGTATATTGGTTTTCAAGCAGTAATATAGGCATTATAAGCATTGTTTCACTCACTAATACCTGACCTTTTTTTGCCACATTACCTGATCATCATTTCTAACTGTTTCTTCCTCTAATGCTATGTAAAGTTTGTCCTCCACATTGTCATTGATTGGGGAATCACTCTGGCCCTGAATTTTGTACCATGGCATGACATGGCTATACTGGCCAGGTCACTGATAACAGGTGAATTGCTGAGAGAGTGGCATGTAGGGGAGGGGAGGCGGTCATGCTGGGTAAGGCATTGTCCCTGCCTGGCATCTTGTTGAGGAAGGTGTCACGTGTATACGTACCAAAAATGACTCGCAAAAATTGAAAATTGTGCAAATTAGTGACCTTGTAATTTTTTCGCGTTTATGTACGTCGACGGGATTGGCAGTGACAAAACATGTGGACGTTAAAGAACGTCAACGGGACGCCGCGGGTTAAACATTTCCGGAAATAAACCATCCTCCCCTGGTGCCTTATTATTCTTTAACTGTGTTACTGCTTTCTCCACACTCTCCTGTTTCTATATTTAAATCTTCCTGAGCAGACGGTATATCCTCTTCTGGTGGTACTGGTTTATTAAGAACTGTCTCAAAATGCTCTTTCCATCTATTTTTAATATCTCCATCTTTGGTCAATAAATTTCCTTCCCTGTCTCTAACTGGTATTTCCTTGCGTTTACCTGCATTACCACTCAGTTCTCTAATCGATTCATATGCTATTCTTTGACTCTGTCCATCATTTTTGTTTATTAAGATTTCAGTCTCTGCAACCTTTTCATCCACACATCTTCTTTTATCTCTCCTAGCTAACCTTCTTACTTCTGAATTCAAACTCCAGTACGCAGCTCTTGCTAATTCAGTCTCTCGTTCATCAACGCATTGCGTCTCACTCCTTAATTTAGCCTTGCCTCTCTTTTTTATCATATCCCACGTTTCCTCTGATATCCATTTCTTTCTCCTGAATCTATGTCTCCTTCCAATCGTACATTCAGCAGTCTCATGCAAAACTTTGTTCACATCCTCCCACATCTCATCTACACTTCTCTCCCCCTCTTCCAACGTTTCCAACACCAAAAACCTATTTCTGCATTCTAATCTGAATTCCTCCTTTTCTTCTCCTTCCCTTCTAAGCTTAACAATATCGTATCTACCAACACCAGATTTTTCCTTCTTCTGATTTTGAAGTTTAAACCTTATTTTTGCAATGCTGAGTTGATGGTCACTACCAATATCCGCTCCCCGTTTAACATGAACATCTAGCAGAGAACTTCTATGCCTCCTACTGATAGCGATGTGATCAATCTGATTTTTATATTTTCCACACGGCGACACCCAAGTTGTCTTGTGTATATGACTTCATAACGTTGGAAAATAATTGAATAAAACCAGGGTTGCATTTCTTTTAGCCTACTTTCCCACATTGTACCTTTTTATCTATAACAACTGGAACAAGGCTTAGGGTACTCAGTAAAAACAAATCAATAAAAGAATAAAAAACCTGGCCTAAGCTTCATAAAATGAATACTGGAATATCTTAATTTAGGGCTACATACACATGTCTGAATGGGTTCAGCTTGTGGGTTATCTGGATGTTTTTCTGGGACCTCGTACCCAACAACAGCCACTTTTCGTTGGCATTCATCTTTGGAGATCTGGGTGCAAAAGAATTTCCTTATGTCACTTTGAGAATCGTTCAATGACCTTTTCATTACTTGAGTGGCTGGTATCCACAGATGTTACATTTAATTATAGGAAAATATAAAAGGGAAATGATATTCAGCTCTGATCGAATCCACTAATCACTGCTGAAAGTTGTAATGATCTCAGATCTGTAAAGACAAAAATGCATAGATGGCTAGCAATATACCGGTAGTGATCTGTTATTATTTTTATGTACGTATATTCAGCCACTGAAGGCGATACATTCAATTAAAACCGAAAAGAACTCAACACACATAGCTCATAGCCACAGTTCACAAACACTTCTCAAAGTAAACATTCCGATTCCTCGAACATTTAAAAAACTGTAATATAATAATAATAGATCACATTTAACCCCCTCACGCACCATAAGTTTCCAATAAGTTTCGGTTCCATGCACGGAACGAAATCTTCACTCAGGCTGGCTCTGCGTGTGTGGGAAGGGAAAAATTGCTATGGCCCAATTTACCCCCGGATAGTGCATATATTGTTATAAATTGCTTCCCATCATCTTCGTTGATGTTTATGCTATAAGATTTGAAAAAAAAAAAACATGAATAAATGTACAAAAATTAAGCCTGAATAAACCCTATTTTCGTGAAAACTAGCTTCTCATAATTTCCCAACATCACTGTGAAAAATTATTCCCGTGACGTGCAGCTGCAAAGGACATGTCTATATGCAGAATTTCACTATCTTTCATCTGTGAAAGTTTCAAGTTGATATGTCCAATACTTCAAGTAAATTGAAAAAAAACTACGTAAATTGCCTAAAAACGTTTGATTTGTTTATTATTTCATATGTTGTTAGTGACACTGTAACAAACATATATGTAAATTCTATCCATTTTTGTCGCCCAAAGGTTTAGGAAACCCATGATATAATTCACAGTGTTATAACCATTATGGGGAAAATGAATTTTGAAAAGTTACAATGGGTTGTGCATGGTTTGTGCTGTGACAGCACGTACTCTCAGGCCCGTAGGCTGAGTATGTTTGTCTTTCATAACTTTCCCCCAAATAATTATTTTCACACATATGTTACGTTGCTTTACAAAAGTATGAATAGGAAATCATCAGCTTGATCAAGCTTTCTTCAGATTTTTTATGCGACCTATACTTTACGAGTAAAATGACCGAGAGAATTGCAATGAAATGCATCACATTTTCCCTATGAGAAATATATAGTAATCACACAATTTATACCTTACAATACAATAGCATAAAAGCTAGACAAATAAGCTGGTTACTCACATCCTCTAGCAGTGTTGTATTGTTTCTTGAGAGAAGATGGAGTTGCAGAGAGGGGGACAGGTACGTTCACAGCCTGAGGGTGTGTGTGAGTATTTGTGATGTATGAGTGTGTGTGTGTGTGTGTGTGTGTGTGTGTGTGTGTGTGAGTGTGTGTGTGTGTGTGTGTGTGTGTGTGTGTGTGTGTGTGTGTGTTTGTGATGTGATTTACTGCTGTATGCTTTCATCAGTATGGTGGTCCCTGGAAAGGTGAAAAATGTCGTCTGAGTGATGGCAGTTGGAGTTGTAGTAGCACCAGTCGTGGCAGTGATGAAAGGACCAGTGGTGGCAGTGGTGAAAGGAATTGTGGTAGTGATGGTGCTACTACCACTCTCTACAGTATTTATCACAGTGGCCTTGACCGGGGGTTTGCCTTTATCACTCGTAGGGTCATATGTCACCCTCACTCTCCTGCTCCTCGCTCTCTCCTCCTCAAAATATTCACTTTCCATTTCACTTTCACTGCTTTCTTCACTCTCACTTCCATTGAATAAGTATGACATGTAATCTTTCTCAGATAAGCCCTCGTGAGACATTTCTCAGGTTTAGTGTAATGTAACAATGACAAGGGAACATAAAAATTGGTTAGGAATTGTCAAATCTGGCTTTCTCTGAAAATATATAAGAAACACTTATAAACATTCTTCACAAGCACACTGCACTATATACAACACAATATCACTATACACACGTAAGGTATGGACGTTGCAGTACTAGCCAAACATGGGTTTAAATGCCTGGCCGCGCACTCACACACCCTTCCAGCCAGACTGACGGGACAATACAGAGCTAAATATAGGCCGCTTACCCTTCCGATCAGCTCCAGGCTGTTGCCATATATTTCCCATGGACCTGACAACCCTCATCTTTGACTCAACCAAATTTGATGCAAATCCATCCACAGGAAAAGTTTCTATGACCTTTTACAGGGAAGGTGCATCATGTTCCGTCATCAGTTACTCTTCAGATTGCAAGGCTTATGACTCATGGTGCATCATCTTGTGCGAGGGGGTTAATATCTTTAGACTACATAATCCAATTCTAAAGCCCCGTGATTAATATCTACTAAATATTATACAGTAAAGATATAGAAAGCTATAAAAGCAACACAATATTGCATTTCTATGTACAAAAAATAAAATGTTTCAAAGAAAACCAAGCTTGGTCAAAGTATAGGGGAAATTATTATTATTACTACTATTATGATTTAAGCCATAGGTTTATGCTAATTGTGAATAAATATTCACATTACCTATGAATATTATATTATTAAATTTTATGGATACATGGATAGTGGATGGGGGAGAGGTGGGTCAATGCTGAGCTGCAAGCATATACTGTATATTGGTAATGTATTTTCTGTGTTTATTATTATTTTGGGGGGATGCAATTTTGGGAGGGCTGAGTCCTTGATTTGGGGGGACTAAGCCCCCCCTGGTGATGCCACTGGATATAGACATCAATAAAGCATAGAGAGATTGCATGGTATACATTTTAAAGTGATACAGAGGGAGGGAAGGAGGGAGGCGAAACAGAAAGATGTGATAAAACAGAGATAGAGAGCGATACTGATGAAGCAGTGAGAGAGAGAGAGAGAGAGAGAGAGAGAGAGAGAGAGAGAGAAATAGCTGACACAGAAACAGATATAAAGTTGAAAGGTAGAGAGCAGCGAGAGGAAAAGAGAGAGGTACTTATAAATATAAAAGAGATATGCATAAAAGAGGGATACATAAGATATATATACATACATGAAAGTTAACATGAAAATGAAGTAGTAAAGGAAGAAAAACTATATGCTCCTGAATGTTAGAGAGGCTGATATTTATGAGTAACTGACATTCGGATAAGTTATGAAAGGTCTGTCATTTGGTTCATGGCCAGGTGACAGACCTTTCTCCTCTCCCCAGGCACCCCCTCGAAGCCTAAAGGACCATGGAGAGAGGGCCTTCATGCGTTGCCATTGATGGGGAGGGTGGTGAGCTAAGAAGAAATCGGCCACAAAGGAAGCTGGCAGTCCAGCAGGCTGACAATCACTTATTCACAACTTGTCTATCTCGCCCCCTAACCCCCAGATATATGCCTGGATATAAATCAGGGATTTTCAACCTGGGGTATGCCAGGGGTTTATCAGAGGTACACGTAGCCTTCTCATGTCTGTTTAACCCACCACGTGCCAGTGCCGTTTTAAAACGGTCTGACATAATGCCCTGGCCAGTGCCAGTGCCATTTTAAAATGGTCTAAAATAAAAAACTTCACTGTGACCGCAATTTTCAAGATTCATGGGTAAAAATTGGCAGGCTTGTAAGGTAATTGTTCCTCTACCATACCCCTGGCTGGCAAGCACATACACTCACTCGTTCCTCCCTTCACACTCGCTCTGCCACATTTTGCCTGTTTGCCTCACCCAGTGCTGTACATAGTGAAGGCATTTTGTAATTATTTTCATGTAAGTGTAAGTTGTAAATATTTTCTTGTAAGTGTAAGGACTATTTAGTGAAGTTAAGTTGTCAATACCTTCTTCTAAGTGCCAGGACTGTAGGTAATGAAGTCAGGTTGTACCTATCTTCAAGTAAGTGTAAGATAATGCATTCACGGTGAGAAAGACACGCAAATTGTGATAGATGTTGAAGTAATAAGTAATCAGAAAAGTGTACTGAACATTGCTGTACCTTCCCAGCATAAATACCTGAGTATACCTTCAATAAAAAACGGCTTTCTCTCACGTACGTGGTGAGCATGAGAGAGCAGCTATACCTGTAAACGAGTGTGCAGGACTCAATAAAACTGATTTCCGAGCCTCTGCGAGCATTTTAATGGTGAAATTCGTTGTTTCCACATCAAAATCTATCATTTTAGCCAAAAAAAAAAAAAAAGGTCGAAAGATGGCCGGCACTGGTGTGACCCATAGGGCTAAAAATAGCCGGCATGTGGCGGGTTAAGGTCGTGTCTGGAAACCCTTGGTATCTGGCAACCCTTGGAATGAAAATTACCAAATATCATTTCCAATCAGGCTGGCGTCCCTACTGCACTGATATAACCAGTGTTGCCATATAATATGCGTTGGTAAGCTATGTGAAATCGTGCATGATAGCACTGTTAATAAAGTATGCGTAAGTGAAATATATTGTAATGTATAAAGGCTCATTCGGTCATAAAACATCTCATAGGAGAAATATGATGTTATGGTAACTGCACCAGCTGATCCTCTCTACCATCAGCCTATCAGTTATATGAGGTAGATATAAACAGGATAGGCTGTATTCTAATATTACGTTGATATTATTGTGAATTCGTACATACAGGCAGTAATCTCTACGTATGAGAAAATGCAAAAACTGAGCAGGAATAAATTGTTTTCTGCGTACATAATGCATAGGCTAATACTGCACTAGTATTTGTTTTGTAATGATTTACAGCAAATTAGTGTATGTTGTGGTTCCTTATTTTTAATTTGCTATTCAGCTTTTGGAGAGAGTATTTTAGAAGTATTTTGGGTACTTATTTTGATTACATTGCTTAATGCTATGCTAAACTGCTTCTCAATGAAAACAATGCTATGTACTCGTATTATGCCAAAACACCTTAGAATACTTTCTGACCACTACTTGGTGGTGGCCAGAATTAGAATGCAAGTAAGATGGAGGAATAGAAGAAGGGAAAGACGAGAGGAAGGAGTAGTTGCAAGGAGAGTGGAAAGGTTACAAGAGGATGAGAAAAAGGCAGAGTATAAGAGAGAAGTGGAGGAACGATTGGGCAAATATGAATTGGAGCAGATGGGAGACGTGGAAGGTGTGTGTAAGATATTTACAGAAGAAATATGTGCAGCATGTGATGTGGTGTGTGGAAGGAAGAGAAGACGGAGGGGGGTGCAAGGAACAGCGTGGTGGACTGAAGAGGTGAGACAGGCTGTGGCACAAAAGAAGAAAGCATACAATGAATGGATGAGAAATAGGGGCGTGGAAGAAGTTGAGAGGCGGAAGAGAGAGTTATATGTGGAAAGAAAGAGAGAGGTGAAAAGTAAGAGAGAGTAAGAAGAGAGTGGATGAGGAATTTGGAAGGAATTTGAGTGTAAAGTGGAGGGACTGTAAGAAAATGTTCTGGAGAGAAGTGAAAAGAGTAAGACAGGGTGGATGTGAAGTTAGCAGGGGAGTGAAAGATAAAAATGGTAGATTACTAGTGGAGAAGGGAGAAAAGGTGAACAGATGGAGAGAACACTTTAAGGAATTGTTGAACGTAGAGGATGGAAGTAATGCGAGTATAAGTGGCTGGGGAATGGCTGGGAGAAGGAGGGAGGTGAGAAGACAGGAAGAAATCAGTAGGATAGAAGTTGCGGAAGCAATGAAGAAAGTTAAAACGGGGAAAGCCCCAGGAATTGATGGAGTGTGTGGTGAAATGCTGAAGCATGGGGGAGAGATAGTAGTAGAATGGATGTGGAAGATGTGCAGATTGGCCTGGGAGGAAGGTAGAGTCCCAGAGGATTGGAAGTCAGGTGTAATTATTCCCTTGTACAAAGGAAAAGGGGAAAAAGAAGTGTGTGGTAATCATAGGGGTATTTGTCTTCTTAGTATAATAGGAAAAGTGTATGGTAGGATACTTATAGACAGAGTTAGAGAATGAACAGAGAAATTAGTTGAAGAAGAACAGGGAGGCTTTAGGAAGGGAAGAGGTTGTGTAGATCAGATATTCATTCTTAGATCTTTAGTGGAAAAGTTTCTAGAGAAGGGAAAGAAGTTGTATGCGGCTTTCATGGATTTGGAGAAAGCATATGGCAGGGTGGATAGACAAGGATTGTGGAAAGTGTTAAGAATATATGGAGTAGATGGGAAGTTGTTGAATGCTGTGAAGAGTATGTACGATGGTGCGAAGGCTGCAGTGCGTGTGGATGGTGAACTAAGTGAATTTTTCTCTTTGAACGTTGGGTTGAAACAGGGATGTGTCATGTCTCCATGGTTGTTCAATCTGTACATGGATGGGGTAATAAAAGAGGTACAAGGTAGGGTAGTGGATGTTGGAGTGGCCCTGGTGAGAGAGGATAGTGTCTGGAAACTCCCTGTACTGTTGTTTGCAGATGATACTGTGTTGTTGAGTGAAGACGAAGGGGAGCTGCAAGGCTTGGTGGATGAGTTTGGGAGAGTGTGTAACAAACGGAATCTAAAGGTGAATGTAGGGAAGAGTAAAGTGATGGTCTTTGAGAGAGGTGAGGTTAGTGAATGTACAGCGAGGTTGGATGGTGAGGAATTGGAAAATGTGAGTACGTTTAAGTACTTGGGTAGTGTGATGAGTAAGGATGGAGGTTTGGAGGGTGAAGTGCTTGAAAGGGTACAGCAGGGAAGAAAGGTTGCTGGTTCTTTGAAAGCAGTGATAAGAAACAGGGAAGTGAGCATGGAAGTGAAAAAGTTACTACATGACAGTATTGTGATACCAACTCTAACGTACGGAAGTGAAGCTTGGACATTGTTGGAAGGACACAAGTCAAGAGTGAGAGCAGTGGAAATGAGTTATTTAAGAGGAGCCTGTGGAGTCACGTGGAGAGACAGGCTGACGAATGAAGATATAAAGGAGCGTTGTGGTGTGGATGTGGATGTGATAGGAAGCGTTATGAGAAACACACTGAGGTGGTTTGGCCATGTGGAGAGGATGGAGGGTGAAAGACTGACGAAGAGAGTGTATGTGAGTGAGGTGGAGGGGGGAAGAGGGAGGGGGAGGCCGAGGATGAGATGGAGGGATGGGGTGGAGAGGTATATGAGAGAGGGGGGTGTGAGTTGGGAGCAGGGCAGTGAAATGGCGGGGGACAGGGCTACTTGGAGGCGATTTGTTTGTGGCCACCCCAAACGGGATTGAGGCGTCTGGCAATAGATAGATAGATAGATAGACCTTAGAATACGTCATTATATGTGTTGCAGACTGTAGTTGAAATGGAGGCTCCGAAGAAAAAGCGACATTACAGTGAAGAATATATTAAGCTCAGGTTCACAGTCATCGTTAAAGATGGAACTGAAATGCCCCAGTGTTTCATCTGTGCAAAAGTACTGTCTCCAGCTGCCACAAAACCAAGTTTACTCCAGCGACATTTGCAGAGTTGTCACCAAGAGTTGAAAGGAAAAGATGTGGGCTACTTCAGGTACAAAGAAACCATGTTGAACCACTGAAAACCGGATCAGTCAGGAAGCTTTCATCAGTCAAACAAAGCCCCTCTGCATGCTTCATATGTAGTTTCACTGAGGATTGCTCAGCAGAAAAAAACTCACTTCACTGGAGTGATGCTGATCCTGCCATGTACCGAAAGCATAGTAAAAATTATGCTGGGGGAACAATATGCTAAAAACTTGACACTTTGGCATTGTCAGATAACACTGTTCAGCGATGTATATCTGACATGTCCACAGATGTCAATGACCAGTTTGATTCTGAGATGAAAACAGCCCCCTTAGGGGTATTTGCTATCCAGCTGGATGAAACCACAGACGTAACTAATTGTGCTCAGTTGTTGGCATTCACGAGATACATATAAAAATGATGATTTTAAGGAAGAGCTTCTTTTGTCAGCCTCTTGAAGCTTCAAACACGGGTGCAGATATTTCTGAACTAGTTAATTCTTTCATCGAAGCTGAGGGACTACAGTGGAATAATTTATGTGGTTGCACAACAGATGGAGTTCCTGCCATGGTAGGCAGTCAGTCAGGATTTAAAACAAATATTAAAGCTGTTAACAATCAGGCAAAACATTTGCACTGCATGATACACAGGCAGGCTTTAGCTTCTAAGACCCACTGAACTGAAAGAGGTAATTGATGCCACAGTAAAGCTGGTCAGCTTCGTAAAGTCAAGTGCTCTCAATGCCAAACTATTTAGACTTCTGTGCTCAGACTTAGATTCTGTTCATAAAACACTCTTGCATCACACAAAGGTTCGATGACTGTCTTGAGGAAATGTTGTCAAGAGAGTTTTTGAGCTACAGGACGAACTGAAAGAGTTCTTCAGCTGTAATTACAAGAAGGAATCTCAGATTTATCATGTAAAGCTAAGTGATCCAAAGTGGGTTATATATCTTGCCTATATTGTTGATATATTTACGTGCCTAAATATTTTCAACAAATCTTTGCAAGGGGCTGATGTTGTCACTGACTTTGTTGATAAACTGAAGAGTTTTCTAATGAAACCAGAACTGTGGGAGACAAAAGTAAGGAAAGGAAATTTCAGCATGTTTGAAACACTTGTTGACAAGCAGGACACCTCTAATGGAGATCAGATGGCAAATTTAATAGTGGAACACCTTTCCTCACTGCAAAATGAATGAAGGAGATACTTTCCAGATATGTCTGTAGTGGATTTAAAGCTAATCAGAAACCCATTTCTTACAGATATTGCTTCTGTTAATGATAATATTCAGGAAGAGTTTATTAACCTTGTGAATGACTCCAGTGCTCGTGACCTCTCTGAGAAAGAATCTTTAATCAAGGTCTGGTTTGTACACTGTGATGTGCTTGGCGTCATTAGGGTCTTACCTTGTAAATATGCAGTGACGCCTTTGGCGTTTTAAAACCATAAAATATTCACCCAAAAAAAGTTTTTGGCTGATTTACATCATTCTTGGAGGCGTTATAGCTTGCCCAGCTCTCATCAAAAGTAACGAATTGGCAACAAGGGGTCTTGATGCCATGACAGAGCAGACAGATTTTCAGTACCAAATGAGCTGTGAGTGGGGAAGGTAGTGCAATGTCTTGTCCCTTTAAATTTCCTCTATTACCCCTGTTCTGCCTGCATGACATATTTCACTATACCAATAGTGCTTATGTATAGGTTTTGGGCACTCTTGTGATTAGAATTGGCGTTTGCAATAGGAAATTATGTGTTTGTAAATCGTTCCTTGCAGTTATCAGCCATTGGCCCAACGAAGATAGTGCTACTGTTTCTAATCAACTACACTGCCTCTACCCTGACAGTGAATCATGTGAATAAAGTGTGCATACCTAGCGTACAAGGAATTGATGAAATATATGTAGCATCTTAGGGGGAGGAGGGGAACTGCCCTACAGTCATGGCATGGTGTGGGTACACCATAGTTTTTTTGATTTTTCTCGAAAACTATGAGGTATAGGAGAACCATTCTGATCTCAAATGAAAGCCCATGAAATCCTGCATAAGATGATGAAATAAAAACACAACACTGCCAAAAGTTTTTTTGCTAGAGCTCACCAAATAAAAACTCTGTCATCTGTCAGAAATAGGTTTTATTTTTTCACTTATTACTTGAAAACCATAACCTTATCAAAATGCCAACAACCCCATTCGAAAGCTAATAAAATTCTCTTTCAAATGATTGTATACCATGTACAGATAGATTAGAAAACATTCGAGCTATGATGTTGGGAATTGAGATAAATGTTCCCAAATGTTTATTCACACTGCCCTAATGTACATATAGTGTGTGTGTTTTTTTTTAGCTTATTGTGTAGAACAAACATCGACGAATAGGAATACACTTTTTTGGAAGATGCGGTGGGTGGCGGGGGGAGGGGAGAAAGCCGATGTGTTGTGGAATGCGAAACTTATTGAAACTTACTGTGAGTGAAATATCCAAGTCATACCCACATGTCACAGAGGAGGCTGTTTGCTGTTTGTTACTTTTCCCATCAACATATTTGTGTGAATCTGGGTTTTCCAGCTTACTTGTCACGAAATAAAAAATAAGATCTTGACTGAATGTGGAAGCCGACCTTCAATGTGCCTTAGCCAAAACTGCTCCATGGCTTACTTTGCAGTTGATATAATCAGAGCGTAATATTTTAAAACAAGTTACGAGCTATGTAGCTACATAGTTTTTGCACATTTAAAACCCAATAGATTAATCTTGCAATTGATACTGCACAGCCACAGGCGAAGAATTCTGAAACTGTTCTTTTATTTTCTTTTGAATTGTTTATATTTACTATGTTGGTTATGTAGTTACTCATTTACTGTCACTACTTACAAATACAGTAATCCTTCTACTATCCGATGTAATAGAGCCAAAGGTATGTCCAGAAAGTGGTCCCATCCGGAAAGTGGGCCCCTAGCTCCTGGACTGGTACATAAGGACCCTAACCCAGCCTAATTTTGAAAGCAACCTAAATAACTCCCTACCGGACATGCATAGCACCTATTTAAACCTATTTAAGACCCTGTTCACACCAATAATGGACATAAAGCATGAAATAAATGAAAAGGAACCAACGAATGAGGAATTAGAAGTAACTGTACCTCAGCCAGTGTACTTACAGCACGTTTGTGGCCAGCTTTTCTAAGGTTTTGGCAGTGGTGATAATGCTCTTGAAGCACGTACAGTAATCCAGTGTTGTGCTACACTTAGTTCTTTGCACTGTGAGTTATAATTGTTTAACCCGCCTCGTCCCGGAGACGTGAATTCACGTCCTCACATGATGTGCACTCATATCCCGGAGACGTAAATTAATGCGGCAACATTGCAAGGTCCCTAATTTGCACAATTTTCAATTTTCGCGAGTGATTTTTGGCACGTATATACAGGACACCTTCCTCTACAAGATGCCAGGCAGGGACAATGCCTTACCCAGCATGGCTTCCTCCCCCCTCTGCATGCTCTTTTCTCAGCAATTCACCAGTTATCAGTGACCTGGCCAGTAAAGCCATGTCATGCCACGGTACGAAATTCAGGGCCAGAGTGATTCCCCAATCGATGACAATGTGGAGGACAAACATTAGAGGAAGAAACAGTCAGAAATGATGATCAGGTAATGTGGCAAAGAAAGGTCAGGAATGGTGATGAGTTATTGAGTGAAACAATGCTTATAATGCATATATTACTGTTTGAAAACCAATATACTCTCGTACTACATAAAAATTCGTACCAAATAAATAAATAAATACCGTTTATGAGTGGTGTGGAATAGTTATCCTCCCATAGAACTCGTTTTCTTTGCAGCCAGCCTGACAGAAAACCCTGTAAGGTAAGGAGGTACTCCTACCTGGATCGAGTATTTTAAACCTCAGGTGAGCGATTTCTCTATGAATTTTTGATGTTTTTCACCAAAAGCGGATGTCTGAGCCAAAAAAAAAAAAAAAAGTCCAAAAATGTCGGGACTGGGGCGTACCACTGCCCAGAAAACGTCAGGATGGGGGGGGTTAACATTGCACATTGTTCTTAACTGCACCATGCCAGTTTCAACCGCCAGTTTCAGCCACCAATATGCACTCCACAGTTAATCCTTTGCACTCTAAATTCTAATTTCTTAACACTGCACAACACTGTAAATTCCCGTGTGGTCTAGTGGCGTTGTATTGCAGTTTATTCACTGTTTATTCACAAAAAATGAGCACCTGTGGCTTCCATTGCGGTAGGTATCTACTCGCCATCGAAGTTAAGCAGTAACTGTTGAAGTGGTGACGGGGAAACAGAGTTGCCAGATCACGATGGCCACATTAGCAAACTCCTCAATTTTCATTACCAAATTTAACTTTTCATCACCAAATCCGTAAAGCTAGCATTTATTCTTCGCTAATTATATATACAAGTGGAAATACATGTAATCACTTTTCTCATAATTAACAGCATGTTGATTATTTTCATATTATATTGGCTAGCTGATTAATCAGACAGAGCAAATAATCCATCATCTCCATCTTGTGTATCCTCATACATGTGAAAAATCCGTTTGGTAATAATGCATTATTCTGATTCATTACCAAACGAATTTTTCATTACCAAATTGGCCCACATTTGGTAATGAAAAATACCAAATGGCAACCCTGACAGGGGAGGGGGGAGGGGGGAGGAAGGAAGGGGTGAAAGGGCCGAGGTGTAAACCAGCTGTTCAGCACACAGCAATTTCAAATTACGGGTGGGAAAAAATCGGATTTTGCGGGGATTTTCTTTCTTTTTTTGGCCATTTTTGGGTTCCAAAGGTCCAGGCCCACAATGTCCGGTAAGTGGGGTGTGCGGAATGTGGGCATCTGGAAAGTACAGGGATTACTGTATACACAACTGAATGTTATTCTGCATATTATTTTTTTTTCCAATTATCACTGAGGGGAGGGGGGTACATGGATGACATTAAGAATGCTCAAAGGGTTCATGGGGGAAAGAAGGTTGAGAACCACTGATATAGATGATATAGACGCCCAGGGCACATTGCAGTTTCTTTAGATTGCGTCTAATTCATGGCCATGTATCCAACTCTTCCTTTTCCTTTTTATCATCTTCCTGATCATCTGCCTTCATGTCTGGCTCTTCCTGTCCATCTGTTCATCTCTTTTGACCCACCTGGTCATCCATCCCATCACAGCCATGTACCTCAGGAAGGAATTCTCTGGGTAGTCTGTCACGGCAGGAGTGGGGGGCAGGTCGTTGAGAGATGGGATTAGGTAGGGTGAGGGGTCCATGGGTGGTGAGGGGTCGGGTATGGGATGAGTGTTGGGAAAGGGGTTTGTGGCCCCAGGGATGTTGGGTCAGGGATGGGGGGTCTGTTGGAAGGTGGGATGAGGGATGGTGTCTGGCTGTCAGAGAACATCCTGATTCTAAAAGGCACTTCACCACTCCCATGCCCACAAGGGAAGAGTTTTTTATTATCATCCACAGCCCTTTCAGTCTCGTTCTCAGCCATCCTCTTTGCAGTAGTTTTGACCTCAACCTCCTGGTGAGGTGCAGGCTTCATCTTGTTCCTAGTCTCACCTATATTCTTGAGATGGATTTTGCCATCATTATAAGGCTTTAGTTCACTCTCGTGTTCAGCATGGGTGTTCATGTATGCCTGTGGGTGGGTCTTGCCACCATCAAGGGACTTGACCTCATGGGCAACTTTCGTGTTTTTGTGGACGACCTCAGGTTGGATCTTGCCCCTATCATGGGGCTTGTCCTCACAGTCAGCTATCGTGTTTTTGTGGATGACCTCAGGTTGGATCTTACCCTCATCATGAGGCTCGACCTCACCCTAATTGGTGTCATGATGGATTCTTGCACCACAGTCGTCATTCGGGGGCTGTTCAACTTCCTATGGGTCTATACCCAGGTGCTGGCCAACCTCGTCCAGTTTGACATTCCTCTGGGAGATCTGCAGGTGGATCTCGCCACCATCTTGGGGCCTGACCTCACAGGCAGTCTTGAAATTTTTGTGGTCGACCTCAGGGTAAATCTCCCTCTTATCCTGCAGCTTTACCTCATCTTCGGTGTGGGTGTTGTCGGCGTGGTAGATCTGCAGGTGGATCTTGCCCTCATTATGGGGCTAGACCTCACCCTAATTGGTGTCATGATGGGTTCTGGTTCCACAGTTGCCGTCCACGGGCTGTTCAGCCTCCTACAGGTCTATGCCCAGGTGCTGGCCGACCTGGTCCTGGCCGTCGTTCCCCTGGCAGCAGCTGCAGAAGACCCACCTAAAGCATCAGCAGCGGCCCACGTGCTACCAAAACCTGCTCACCTGTGAATTTGTAATCATTAAGTACTTTTTTAGACATTTCTTTTATTTAATAAGGTATTTACAAGAATGTGTTATTTATCGTGTCTTATCTGTTTTTGTGAGTGGATGAGGATGGTGTGTGTGTATTTACCTAATTTTAGCCTACTATACAGGATTTGAGATAAGCTCGTGTTGTCCCGTCATCTTTCTACAAACATTTATTATCCAGTTTAGATTTAAATACATGCATGCTCTCTGTTCGCACCACCTTTCCCTCTAAATTATTCCAGTTGTCTATAGTTCTGTTCGGAAAACTAAATTTCTTTACATCACTGAGGCATCGACTCTTCTTCAGCTTGAATTTGTGTCCTCTTGTTCTTCCATCGTCTTGCACAAAGAGGTCTTCTCTGTCCACACATTCTGTTCTTCTTAAACCTCTAAACATAGTAATCAAATCTCCCCTCTCTCTTCTTTTTCTCATGGTTGACAATTGCAGCTTTTCTAATCTCTCGTCATACGACAGCTCCCTCAAGCTTGATGTCAATTTTGTGGCCAGCCTTTGTATTTTTTCTAGTTTACTGGTATGCATTTTCAAGTGTGGTGACCATATCACTGCTACATATTCCAGGCTCGGTCTTATCAGCGTCACTGTTAACTCTCTCAGTATCTCTTCATCCATATAATTAAATGCTACTCACATGTTGCTCAGTAGCCCATAAGTTTCTCCAGTAATCATGTTTGTATGTTTCTCAGTCGATAGGTTATCCTGTACAGTCACACCATGGTCCTTTTTTCTTTTGTCTTCCTTATTATTTCATCTCCCATCTTGTACTCATACCTTGCTCTTTTATCACTGACTCACATTTCCAATATATGACATTTATTAGTACTGAATTCCATTTTCCACGTTTGACTCGTAGAGTTTATCCACATCTTTTTGCAATTTCTTACAACAATTTATTCCTTTAATATGTTTCATAATTTTTGCATCGTCAACAAATAAACTCATATAAGTACTCAACCCTTCAGGCATGTCATTTGTTTATATCAAGTACATAATTGGAGCCAACATCTAACCCTTGGGCACTCCACTATTTACCTTCTGAATCCACAGGCAAAACTTACCTCTTATTACGGTTCTCATTTCTCTCTCTGTCAAATAATTTTCCATCTTTTTCAACAATTTCCCATGCACTATAAGTTTTCAGTTTCCATAATAATCTTCAGTCTGGCACTCTGTCAAAAGCTTTTTTTTAAATCCAGGTAAATACTGTACAGTCTTCCCATCCTTCCCTTTCTTGAGTAATGTCTATCAGTCTACTATAGAAACTCAACGAGTTCATAATCCAAATGTTTCAGTTATTTAGGTGTGTGCGTGTGTGTGTGTGTAAAGTTGTTAACAGCCAGCCAGCCAGACAAACAAACAAACAAGCAAACCGAGTGAAAGCAATACTCCTCCCAGAGCCCCTCCGGGGCGGGGACGAAAAAAAAAAAAATGATGCAAACGTAGACACACACACACACACACACCGAGGCACCGAGAAAGAGCAGACGCACGTCAATAGCGCTCTATACCTGGCCAACTTGGCCAGCGGCATTACCTAAATAAGTATCTTTATATAAGTCAAGCTCTAGACTAAATGATGTTCTAATATTAAAAAAAAAAAAGAAGTTTTAAGTAAGACTTGGTCAAACAGAAAAGTAAACAAGCAGCGCAGGAATGCGCACAATCAGCTGATCGTTGTTTAGTCTACAATCTGCCCCAGGGAATGTAAGTACTATATACGCTTTTAGTACTACAAAATGACCACATACTTTAGTAAAGCAAATTTGGAAAAGAAAAAGGATAAAGGTAGAAAGCAGGATGATGATTTCTACCAAGAACTGATTGAAATGGAGACTAACAACAAACTGGTTGAAAGAGTACATAGGTTGGAGACGGTCTTTCAGAATGAGATTGACGAAATTAAGAAACAGATGTACTTGCAAAAGGAAGAAATAGAAAAATTAGGATAGGAAATCAACAAGAATGAAACAACCATAAATGAGCTAACAGGTGAAGTGGGTACAATTAGGAGGAAACTTAGTGAAATGGCAAGTACAGTAGTCAGCCACGAGAGTATTATGGAAGAGTTCAAAAATGATACATAGACAATTAGGCAAGTAGGCAGTCTGATAGACCAGAGCAGTGATACTGAGGAGAAGATAACACAGGTGAATGAAGCTGTGCAAAGCTACAAAAATGATGTGGAAACCACTTATGCTGAAATGGTGAAAGTAAAGAAAGACTTGGAAACAAGGGTGGAAGAAAAAAGCATTAAAAAGGAAGTGAAAAGAATAATCCAAAACAATCCTAAGTTAGTCAGAGATTCAGTAGATATCAACAAATCTATAGTAATCACTGGTATAGAAGAGGAAGAGGTAAAAAACAAGATCTCAAGAGACAAAAAGGAGATGGCAAATGTAATGGGCATATTGAAAGAAGTATCAGAGGAAATCTGCAGTAAAGACATAGAGGAACACAAAAGGTTAGGGAAATACGAGAAAAGCAAGTCAAGACCCCTACAGGTAACCTTCCAGAGTGTAAACACCGTGGAAGAGATACTAAAAAATGCAAAGAACCTTATGGAAAAAGAGGAGTTCAAAAATGTATGGATAAAAAGATGCCTAATACAAGAGGAACTAGAATTACTGAAAGAGACGAGGGAGGAAGCAAAAACAGAAAATGAGGGATGATCAGAGGAGGAGAAGAATACTTTTTTTTTTTTTTTACAAAGTAATTGGATTGCAGGTACGAAAGTGGTACATAAACAGGAGGGAATAAAAAGGAGGAAGGTAGTAGAACAAAATCATGATAATTTTATACACAAGATGATTAAGTTGATGTACTCAAATGTGGATGGAATGGTATCTAAATTATTAGAGATGAATGATTATGTCAGAGAAAATGAACCACATATAATATGCCTAACTGAAACAAAATTAAAACCAAGGATATCGAATGACATCCTAAACTTAGGGGAATATAATATATGGAGAAGAGATAGGAACTTAAAAAAAGGAGGAGGAATTATAATATTAACTAAGAAAAATCTAAAAGTCAAAGAAATATAATTAGATATACCCTCACAAGTAGAAATGATTGCAGTAGAGATAAATACATCTGAAGGTAAAGTAATTGTAGCCATTTTGTACATGCCACCCAGATCAAACACATTGGAAAGAGACGAATATGAGAACCTGGCGGAAAGTACAATTCAGAGTTTAAGAGAATTACTACATAAAATAGAAGAGAAATAAAAAAAGAATTATTCTAACTGGAGATTTTAATACAAATATAAATTGGAATACTCTAGATATAATAAGCAATGAAAGCTGTTGGGACCAAAAGCTCCTGGATCTTGTGCAAGAGTTTTTCCTAACGCAACATGTAAGGGAAACTACCAGAAAATGAGGACTCAATGTGCCCTCAGTGCTAGATATCATATTTACTAGGCAAGAAAACGATGTTGACAATTTAATATATCACCCTCCATTCGGCAAAAGCGACCATGCAGTACTAAATTGCAATTTCAGGATTGCATATGACATAGATAACAGCAATGAAAGTTACAAAAAGAGCCTAAACTATAAAAAGGGAAACTATCATGACGTAAAGAAGTACTTCTTAGAAATTGATTGGGAAAAGGATCTTAGAGGACAAGATTTAAATGCTTTATATGAAAAATTCTGTGAACTTTATGAAATAGGAGTCCAGAAGTACATCCCACAGCACAAAGAAGCAGAAAAGAAAAGAAAGAAATGGTTCAATACAGAATGTAAAAAATCAAAAGAAAAAAAGAGATTTGTTGTGGAATAGATACAGAAGACACAGTAGTGAAAGGGCATATAATAATTACAAACAGGCAAGAAACGATTATGCAAGAATAAGGAGGGAAGCCCAAAAAAAGTTTGAGGAGGATATCATCAATAAAAGTAGTGATCAACCAAAGCTATTTTACAGCTACATCAGAAGGAAAACCAAAGTAAAAGATAAAATACAATCCATTACGGACGAGGGAATCACCTATACACAAGAGAATGATATTTGTGAAGCACTAAACAAGAATTTCCAATCAGTTTTTATAGAGGAAAAAAATTTTGAGAGGGATTATGTGGAACATGCATGCTCACACATACTACCAGATATACAAACATCAGAAAAAGAAATACAGGAGGAGCTAAGTAAATTAGACATAGGAAAAGCAAATGGTCCTGATGAAATTTCATGTTGGGTGCTACGTGAATGTGAAAGGAGTTAAGTAAAGCATTATTTTTAATTTTCAAGAAATCCTTGAGTCAAGGTAAACTACCTGATATTTGGAAGAAAGCAAACATTGTTCCTTTATTCAAGAAAAGGAATAGACAAAATCCACTTAACTACCGACCAGTATCACTAACCAGTGTTGTAAGCAAGGTATTAGAAAAGCTTTTAAGAAAAGCTTGGGTAAATCACCTAGAAGAACACTGTATGATAACAGAAAGACAGTTTGGTTTCACAAAAGGAAAATCATGTGTTACTAATCTTTTGAGCTACTATGACAGAGTAACAGACACATTACAGGAAAGAGAAGGATGGGTGGACAGTATCTATTTAGATTTCAAGAAAGCATTTGACACAGTACCACACCAGAGACTTTTATGGAAACTGTACCATCAAGGAGGAATTCGAGGCAAACTGTATTGTTGGATGCAAGATTTTCTCATGAAAAGAAAAATGAGAACAGTACTAAGGGGAAATTACTCATCATGGAAAGAAGTGACTAATGGAGTACCACAGGGCTCAGTGCTGGCACCAATCATGTTTTTAGTGTATATAAATGATATAGACGGTAACGCTGGAAATGAAAGCTATCTAAATATGTTTGCAGATGATGCAAAAATACAAAGGAGAATTACTAACTCAGACTCTTGTAAAGAGCTACAAGAAAATTAAATAAACTTCATGAATGGAGTAATACATGGCAAATGGAATTCAATGTGGACAAGTGTGATGTAATCAAGTTTGGTAAAAGTGGAAAAAGGCCTGACTGGAATAAAACCCTACACACATCAGAAAGAGAGAAGGACCTAGGTGTGATTATCAATAACAGACTATCTCCGGCTGACCACATCAGTGAGAATGTACGGAACATGTATATACTGGTTGCCAATATGAGAATAGCGTTTACATACATAAATGAAGACATGTTAAGAAAGATAATAACATCATTCATCAGACCAACCCTGGAGTATGCATCAGTAGTCTGGAGTCCTCATCTCAAAAAACACATAGACAAGATTGAAAAAGTTCAAAGGGAAGCTACAAGATGGGTACCAAGCTTAAGGGATCTAAGCTACGAAGAAAGACTACATAAACTGAATCTACCAACACTAGAGGAGAGAAGGAAAAGAGGTGACATGATTATGCTATATACATGCATATCAGGGAAGGAGAAAATAGACATAAATGATTACTTAACATATGGGGAAGCATCGGCAAGAGGACACTGTAAAAAACTGCATAAGAAGAGAGGTGATAAAGACGTAAGAAAATTTAGTTTCCCAAATAGAGCAATTGATCAGTGGAATGCACTACCGAATGAAATAGTGTGTGCCAAAACAATTCACAAATTTAAGGATTTGTACGATAAATATGGTTTAAGACACGGGACAGAACAAACTTGACTCATTCCTGTAAAGATACAATTAGGTAAGAACAACTAGGTAAGAACACACACACACACACACACACACACACACACACACACATCTGATCAGTGTCATTATGTGTTTTATGCAATGTCATTATGCTTAATGTGGTGACACACTTGTGTGTATGTACAGTTGCGGAGTTATCAAACAGAAACACCACGTCCACAAGCGAGGTGGTGTAATGCTTTCTGCATCTGGTAACACTGATAGGTACGGAACTTCACCAGGTTTCGTTCGGTCGCTAGAACGAACCGAACGCTTTGATCATTACCGCTCTGCGCAGTTATTGGTGGTAATAATATTATATCAGCAATGTTCCGCCAGTTATATTCATACTGATAACAGCATCTCATGATTATGGTAAGTTTTTTAACATTATGACACGGATTTCATGAGTGGTTTAGTTTCGAGTCATGAACCATGCAACAGTTCACAGTTCATCATAAAGTCAGAGTTATCAGCTTCCCCACAACCACTAATGAACAGAGATTTATCATGACCTCCATCCTCCCTACCGTGAACTTGGCATTTGTAGACCTCTGAAATCGAAGCAAGTTCACTACTTACAGAAGGTGGCACCACAGTGGGCTGGCAGGGTCGGAGCAGGGGATTTGGGAGACAGGAGGAGAGAGGTGGGTGAGGAAGGGGGCAATACTGGTCGAACTGGAGGCTAAAGGAGAGGGATGATGGGGTAGGGACTTTGGTAGGCGACAAGAGCTACAGTGGTAGAGATGGCTTACAAGATGATGACGGCCAAATAATTGTTTTATGGAGAATATGGAATTTTGCAGTCAGACCATGAAACGCTATGTTGACGTTGCCATATGTTGTAACTGACCGACATAGTTTGTAACAATTCACGACACACTTTCCACTGGGTGGCTCAATACCCCTGT
This sequence comes from Coenobita brevimanus, assembly GCF_032717465.1. Lineage (NCBI taxonomy): Eukaryota > Metazoa > Arthropoda > Malacostraca > Decapoda > Coenobitidae > Coenobita > Coenobita brevimanus. The sequence goes on along the minus strand of NC_137022.1, from coordinate 13,367,335 downwards.
ATTATAAGTATGGTGACTATTTGTTAATGGTCAGTTATATGACACGTCTCTACAGTTTGTCAGATGTTACAGCTGTTTTCATATTGATCGGGAATTTTTCTTGTAGCCATTTACCTAGTATCATCTTGGATGACGACTGATATCGCAGAGAGAGTATGGATAGGTCTATATAGATTTTTCCTTTATCGTTAATAAATATGAATGGTCTGACAGTAATGATGGTCCCTATGGTTTTCATTAATATCTGTATGGCACCGATGTAAAATAAAGGTGGATTTACTTAACCTAGGTTTGTTACCGTTTTCTGAATGCCGTGTCTGGCTGTTGATTTTACATATTGCCACTGGTTATTAGTTATATTGAGGTTCATGTTGAGCAACTGTCGTATGCCTCATGCATTCCTTCACAAATCCTCGAGCCAATAATGGTGGAACAATGTTGTAACGTCTGTAGTTATCCAGTCTGAGCACGTGCATATTACATCAACTATGCCATTAGTTACAGAAATCGCTTGTATTAACTGCAAACACACACTTTATCTGTAGTGTGTTTTGTTGTGCTAAACAACCGAGTAGCGTTCACACTGCATGAAATTGACAGGATAAAGATAAATACGAGGACCATTGCCCTGTTCACGAGACCAACTACTGAGCCACACATGTCAGCAGTGTCTGAACATGGAGCTGTTGTTCTGTCTGAGTAGCGGTGTATATTGCAATCCATTAAAGACGACAGGTGAACCACTGTCGTTGATGTATAAACATGTGATCCGCTGTTTATGGTGTAGCAGTCATTACGGCCATCTCCCCTCCCAGCCAGTACCTATTTGTTGGGAAAAGGGAGGGGCGGACAAAGAACTGGATACTGAGGGTGTGAATTAGATAGCTTAACAGTTCCACGTCCATACCACGATTTACTCTATCTGTATAGGGTTAACAATATCAGACATAGAGATCATGTAATACATCTGAATAGGCATCTCTCTACCCACATATTAGCCTACCCCAGTATCGCCACCTGCGTTCTGGGACCCAGTCCAACCCCTCTAGTAAATCACGTTTTCGTTAACGTCGGTGTCATAGAGATATTAAACAGAATCATAGGCACGAATCACTACCGCTAAATATTATTTATTGTCTAGAGAAAATTCTTCCCTTCCCCTCCTCCGCTTTCAATATCACAGTCGTCATCCATGATGTTACTACGTAAACGCAACAAGAATAGCTCCCAGTTGATATGACAACAGATGTGACATCAGGCCAACGTTCTAAGGGCGTTTCATACATCACCATGTGATGACAGTCGTCACCATGCAGTAATAATGCAGGGTTTGTGTAATGTGCCACCCCGTGGGGAATAGGTTCTCCTATAGACGATATAACATGCTGGTAGACTACTTAACGTGCCAGAGTCTGCATACCGGTAACGTTTAATGGCCTATCAAATTCCATAATCAACATTAAACTACAGCTGATCATTTATCCATCCCATCCAAGTTTCCTGCCACGGTCCACTCTCCCCTACCCCATCACTCGTCTACTGTAGAGTCCCCCTCCCTCCAGCCTCCTCCCATTATTGCCCATTCCTTACCCACCTCCTCCCTCCTGTCTCCCAGGCGCCTCACCCTGTCTCCTCCTTTGGCGTCACCTCTTATGAAATTGCTTTATTTAAGAGATCTGCCAGTTTTCAGGTTCACGGCCAGTGGGGAGGGGGATCACGGTAATTTTGTGATTATTATAATAGGTGAGGGAATGCAGGTAATGTTTATTATGGCTTATATGCTGGACATTGGCAAATGTTATATGGTTTCTGACTTTTGTCGACATTCACACTTACGAAACGTGTGTGTTTCATCTGAATAATATACGAATATGTATTGTGTGAAATTATTTTATTACAATATTCACAAAACGTTGATATTTAGTATATCGTCAGGCGCGACATTGTTTATATACTAACAGTAACTGCGCACAGCTGCTGTGATAACCGCGTTCGGTTCGTCCTAGCCACCAAACGAAACCTGGTGAAGTTCCATTCCGATCAGTGTTGGTAGATGCGGAGAGCATTACACCACCTCACTGGTGGACGGGATGTTTCTGTTTGATATGTCCGCAACTGTACGCTCGCGCGCGTGCGTGTGTGTGTGTGTGTGTGTGTGTGTGTGTGTGTGTGTGTGTGTGTGTGTGTTGTAATACATGACTCCATAGTGTGTGTGTGTGTGTGTGTGTGTGTGAGGTGGCTGAGAACTGTACTTGCTTATAATAAGTTGATGGTGCATTCGGAAATACCAGCAACACTTCGACTCATCACCACTGCTGTTACTAGCATTTTATGCTGTTTTGATGTGGATCACATCGCCTGACTCACTCAACCCCCCCTCGGAGTCAAAGGGGCACCCTGGAGTTGGAAGACCTGTTCTCCCAGGCTGCCAGGGGAGCCATGTACATAGGGGGAGACTTTAACGCCCACCACGCCTTTCTATCTTCGCCTCTTCAGTCCAATGAAGCAGGACGGCACATCTCTTTGGTTCTGGAGGAGATGGGTGGTGTCTCCCTACTAAATGATGTGGCAGAGGCCACCCATATTGCAGGAGGTCGCCTCGATCTTTCCCTAGTGTCAGCACCACTAGCGGGCTTGGCGTCGTGGTCACTCCACCCACACCTTGCAAGTGATCACTTTGCCATTATTGTTTACCTGCCTCTCGCTCCCCTCCCGCCACCCCCACCTCCTCCACCACGGTGGGACCTATGCAAAGCAGACTGGATGGCCTTTGCCCGTGCTCTCACGGCGGCCTTTGAGACATCTCCTCCTGCCTCGGACCTCGAGAGCAGAGCTGATCAGGTAGCAAGTATTTTGGCACAAGCTGCTTCTCTTGCTATCCCGCTGCGGCAGCGCTCGACGAGGTGCTATCGAGACGGCTGGTTCTACTGCGACAGGGTCAAGGAACTGAACCGGAGACTCAATGCGGCACGCAAGCAGTACCGACGGTGCCGTACATCTCCACACTGCCGGTACCTGGTTGCCGTCACGCGGCATGTGGCTTCCGAGAAGCGCCGCCTTCGGGAGGAGGCGTGGATCAGATGGTGTCGTACCCTAGACTCTCACTCCACTCTCCGTGAGATGTGGAGGAGAATCAGGTCCATCTCTGATCCACGCCCTCCTCGCCCTCCCTCCCATCCTGACCCTGCCGCTAAGGCCAGCCGTCTTGCTCAACACTTCGCTGACCGCTCTGCCTCTTCTAATCTCCCGCAGTCTGTCAGAGCCCTACAGGCGCTGTCCGCCTCTCGTGCTGCAGCAATCCAGGCAGCGTGTGATAGGCCTGAGCCTGCTGACTGTCCGATCACCAGTGGGGAGCTTCACAAAGCACTGCAGCGCAGGGAGGACACTGCACCAGGGCTCGATGGGCTCACATACTCTCTCCTGTCACATGCTGGAGATTGTGGCACAGAACGTCTCCTTGATCTGCTCAACCTCTCGTGGTCTGAGGGGCATCTGCCGAGGTCGTGGAAGGCAGCTGTTATCCACCCAATTCCGAAGCCTCGTGATCCCGCCGCCATGCGCCCCATCTCCCTTCTCAGCTGTGTTGCTAAAACGGCTGAGAGGGTTGTGCGAGCTCGGCTTGCTTGGCGGCTGGGACCGCTGCACCCAGGGATTTACGCCTACCATCCAGGCAGGAGTACCACCCACTGCCTTGCGTCATTCCTTGGGGAGCTGAGGGGAGGAAGGGGAATGGCTGTCTTCCTCGATCTCGATAAGGCCTTTGAACTGGCAAGCCCCACTGTTATCCTGGCGGCTCTTGCGGCCAGGGGTGTGGGAGGCAGGCTTCTATCCTGGATCCGGGATTTTTTTAATGATCGATCTGCGGGGGTCCAATTCCAGGGACACCTTTCCCCCTTTCACCCACATCCTAACGGCACCCCCCAGGGGAGTGTTTTGAGCCCTCTCCTTTTTAACATTCTCATGGAGGGGCTCTTAACTGTAGACTATGGGCCTGGCATTACCCTCCTCTGCTATGCGGACGATCTGGCCCTCATCTTTGCCAGGAGGGACTGCTTCACGCAGGCGGACTTGGCCCTTTCTCGTCTGCATGCCAAATGTACTGAGCTAGGGCTGAAGATAAATTTTAATAAGACGAAGTGTATGCCCTTTGGACTCCGTCCCCCAGACTTTCCTATGCTGCTTGGGGGGCAGCAGCTCTCTCTTGTTACTGTGCATCAGTATCTGGGAGTCTGGCTTGACAGGGGTTTTACCTTTGCCTGCCATGTTCGGTACCTGCGGGAGCGTGCTTCCACCAGACTGGCTGCTCTCCGCTATCTCTCCAAGCGGAGTTTGGGGGCGTTGTATTCAGTCCTCCGAACATTTTATATACATGCTATCCGATCCCTAGTGGACTACAGTGCCATCTGTTTGACCGGACTTGCTCCACCAGTCTCCAGATCTCTGGAGGTTATACAGAACACTGCATTCCGTATCATGCTGGGTGCTCCACCCTGGACCCGGATTGTCAATCTCCGTATGGAGAGTGGTTTGCCTTCTCTGGCACATCGTGTTGCGCTACGAGCGGCAGTCATCAATCTACAGCTGGTACGGTGTCGGCCCCACCTGCCTGTCTCTGCCCTCCTACGACGTCTTTTGTGCCGCCCACCCGAGCCTGCCACTCAGCGTGACTGGGCCCAGACTACAACTGCTGTTATCCATGGACTGGGAGCTGCTGCGAGCCTCTGCCAAGATCCTGATTCTTCCTCTCCTGGGTACACTGATCCGCCACCATGGAACCCGCCTCTTTTTAAATTTGTATGCCCCTCTGAAGCCAAACCTCGAACTTCCATTCCTGCGCTCCTCTGTCAAGAGGGTCTTAATCAGGTTGCGGCTCTAGATTCACCAGACACAGCCACTTATTTTACGGATGGTTCAGTATCCTCTGATGGCTCTGCTGGGGCGGCCTTTGTCTCTGGGCATACAGTTGAATCTTGGCGACTCTCTCAGGGTGTATCCGCATTTCAGGCAGAGCTTGCTGCCATCCTGGGTGCTTTGCGCCACGCTCATCACCATCATCATCACCGTGTCGTAATTCACACAGACTCCCTTTCCTCCCTTCAGAGGCTAAAATCTTTCTCCTTGAAGGACAACGTCTTTCTTCAGACTGCAATTTTTACTTTTGCATCCCTTCTCGTCATAAGGGGTGCCACTATTACTCTCCATTGGCTCCCAGGTCATGTTGGAATCAGTGGCAATGAGCGTGCTGATGACGCAGCACGCTCAGCTTGCTCGCTTCCTGACGTCACATTTCAACTGCGCCCCAGCCCATCGTACGTCATTAGCACTCTCACTGCTACCATTAGCAGGCTCTCTCGAGAGGAACATCAGCTTTTGGTGACAGAAGGCTCCCGCTCTGCTACATGGTACGCCACCGCCACTTCATATTCTCTTTTGTTACCCTTTAAAGGCATACCCAACTATATTGTAGTGAGGCTCAGGCGCTTACGTCTGGGGTTTCCATGCTACAAACAAATTGTCGGTACAGAGCCAGACCCGTGTACCCATTGTTTGGTCTCATCTGTGGAGCCCCTCATTCACTATCTTCTGTACTGCCCAGCCACTACGATGCTCAGGTCTCACCCTGACACGACTTTTGCTCGGACAGGGGATGATTTCATGGATGCCGCTTGCATCGTTGCACGTGCTCCTCTACAATTATTAATCACCACAGTCAGGGAATACCAACCCCCTCGATAATTCAAGCTCGCGCAAGTTAAGCGCATCTCTGACGGGCTCTTTGCCCGTGTCCCAGCATTGCTTGGACGAATATCTCAAAAAAAAAAAAAAAAAAAAAAAAAAAAAAATCATTCCTCCTCCTCTTTTCTCCTCTACCCTTTCTCTTTCTCTGTTTTCCCTTCCTCTCCCGCTATCTTCTACCCTCATCTCCTCTCACCTCTTTTCCACGACCCCAACACAATCTTCCCTCAGCTCCTTTCTCACTTCTACCCTTTGTCATATCCTCCTCCTGCTTCAAGTTTCCATTTTTTTCCCCTGTCCCCTCCCCCTGCCTTTATTATCGTTTCACTAGCCTCCCATTTTCTCTCTTCTATCTCTCCCTTTCCCCAGTGTCTCAGTCCTTTCATCAGCCTCCCTCTCCCTCTCCATTCTGACTCTTCCTCCTGTCTCTACCTCTCCCTTTCCCTTCTGTCTCACCCACTGTCCCCCCTTTTCGAATTGAAGCACTACAATCACCAACATTTTCTGCCGTTTTGCCATGGTGTACACACACACCTGCCTCGCTTCCCTCTCCCTTTTACCCTCGTCTCATCTGTCCTCTCTCTCCTCTCTGGTTCTCTTCTCTTTCCTTCTCCCTCTTCCTTCCGTGCCCTTATCCCCTCCCACCCCCTCTCCTTTGCTTTTCTTTCTCCCTGCTTCAACCCTCAATCCCTTTCCCTCACTCTACCTTCATCATCTTCTCCTCAGACCTTACTTTCCCTACTTCACATCTCTGATCCTATCTCACCTTTCTCCCCCTCCTCTCTCTCATTGCCTCACGCCTTTGTCTCTCTGCCCCCACCTATTACCTGTCCCCTGCCTCAGACTTTTACTCTTTGCTCTCATTCCCTCCCTCTCTCCACCTGCCTCTTCCTTCCTCACCCATCTCTCCCTCAGCATCTCATCCCTTTCCACACCCCTTCCCCCTCCCCTCCCTTCTTTTCCCAGCTTGTCCCCCGTCTCACCCCTGCCTCACCCATGCGAGCCGTATCCCCAGTTAATCTTCCGCCACACATGTCACCTATCCATCTACCTACCTGCCTGTTTTAAACACACACACACACACACACACACACACACACACACACACACACACAAATCTGTTTAGACATGGGGACAAGGAGACTGGGATTTTACCTCTTATTATTCAGTATTCTTTAGAGTAGACTTTATATAATTGCTTTGGGCCTATTTTTTTCTCTCTCGCACTCTTTGCATGAAAACTTATACACGGTGTACTGAAATATATATATATATATATATATATATATATATATATATATATATATATATATATATATATATATATATATATATATATATATATATATATATGGGGGGTGGGTAATATTAGGAAGTTATTCTAGGGTTAATTTTGCTACATCATTTTGTGTTCAGGTCTCATTTCTCATATAACTATACCCATTTTAATATAAGTTAGACAAAAATTACCCCATCTCCATTTGAATGCTGAAGTGTAACAATAAATAAGATGGTACGAGTGTCAAATAAGTGCTGTGGAAGGAATGGAGAGCCGTATTTTTTTTTTTTTTTTCATTGAGCTACATCATATAAGCTGCAAAGCGACGAAAATCGAAAGTAAAGTAACTTGTTGGTAACTTTATGGGCAAAAATGATACCCTTTATAATTAATACATATGGTCTTTCTTCGCCCCGTCCGCAACTCATCGTCGGCGTTTATTTATTTATTTTTTTTGTGAGTGCGCATCGATTGTCTCCTGAACCAATGAACGGATCATCTTCAAACTTTGCACACAGGTTAGGTATGGCACACCGAGGAAGAGATTTGATTTTGATGAATATGCCCCATGGTTAAGGGACTTGCATTTGACACTGAAAGGTCAGATTCAAGGTCATCAATATTTTGAGGCCTGAAATGAGCCAAACGATGACAGATACATTGTTACTATTTATCACTAATACGAAGTCATATATGAAGATCCTATTGGCACCATCAGAGGTGACCTTTGGTGACCTTGAAAGGTAAAACTCAAGGTCACACAGATTTTGAGGCCTGAAAACAGCCAAATGGTGAGAAAGAGAAGCATGGTTACTCTTAATCATTAATAGGAAGCCATTATGGGGATTGTATTGGCACCATTACATTTGACCTTGGGTAACCTTGAAAGGTCAAAGTCAAGGTCACGCACATTCTGAATACTTAAATTAGCCAAACCTTGAGAGACAGGCACATTAAGTACTTATAGGAAGTTATATAAGGAGATTCTGTTGGCACCATAAGATGTGACCTTGAATGACCTTTAAAGGACAAACTGAAGGTCAATTACATTTTAACGTTTTAAATCTCAGAAACTGCCATTTCATTTGGTAATAGTGCTATTATCAAGTCATAAAACTTCATTTAACTCAATTTCCTTTCACTCTGAGTGACTCTGACCCCAATTCAGCAGGAACGGACGAAGTGTTGTGACCTTGGGTCGCTTTGCTCTAGTTAATTATAGTTTCATAGCGGCAGGGCTTTCGACCCATTTTGATATAGATCTTTTTTGTTCTTGTCAAATTTAGCCCTAATCTCAAAAAGAAAAATCTTGTGGAACATGGTATTTTGTTTTTTTCCTGTATTAACCCATTGGCTCCCATGTACCTGTGTGAGGGATGGTGTTGGACGGGTACTAGGCGTACCGCCCACGACCAATCGACTCGCTTGCAAAGGTCACAGGTCCCTACCTCGGGGTTCCCCCCTTTATTAACTTTTGAAATTACCCACCTTCGTCCTACACTGAGGGCGCTGAGCTCAAATGGGTTATAGTAGTCACGCTTTTCGTCTGCGTCCTCTTTTGCACTGTGACTCTCAATATTCTTCCCTCATTAATGCCCTCCATTCCTTTATTCCCCCTCTCTTCTCATATCCCCTCTCTTCTCCTCTCCTCTCTCCCTTTACCCTTTCCCGGGATACCTCTCTCCTTTTCATTCACCCTCTCCAGTCATATTTAGTCTCCTCTTCTGTTCCTTACTTTTTATTTCTTCCCTTTTTATTTGCTTTCCTCTCTCTCAACCCTCTTGACAATACGCTTTCCTCGCTAGTCTTGTTGGTGTCCTTCTTCCTTTTTTCCTTTTCTTCTTTTTTTCTTCTTCTTCTTCTTCTCCTCCTCTTCCTCCTCTTTCTCCTTTGTCTCCTCGTCCTTTGATTTTTAACCCTTGATCACTCCTTCAGTATCGATTTCACTAATATTTCCTCCCTACGTTGACCGACTCCCCACCACCATGCAGACCAACCCTCTTTCTCCCCTTCCCTCATCCTATCAATGTCCTACCCCATCTCACTCACAAGTAAAATGTATGAGGTGGTGCTGGAGAGGGACGCCTGCATCTAGTGGAATTGATATAACCGGGCGACTCATCTGCCTGGTTATAATAACCTCCATCAACTGCTTCCCTATCCACCAAAATGAGGATAATGGACTGCAAGAGGAGGACACAAGAACAACAACAGTCAAATAAGAGAAATCTGTGGCTTATACATTTTCATCTCTCCCACCACCCACTACCTCTACCAACACACACACACACACCAGTTCTCTCAACTCTCCTCTCCTCTTCTCAATGACTTTTCTTCTCCTCACAACCTTTTCTAGAGGAGTTAAGTTCTTTTTCTCATCTACCTTCACCTCTGCCTTCTTATTCTCTCCTCGCTCTTCTCCATTCTCTCCGTCTTTCCATCTTCTCAGTTTCTCTCATCTTGTCCTTCTTCTCTCTTCATTCTTATCACCTCTTCTTTCTACTCACTCCTCTCCTGTCTGCTTTACCCCCCCCCCTCTCTCTCTGACGTCATGGCCCTTGTTAATTCATGTTTATGCTTATAAAATGTGTACAGCCAAGAGGGACGTTTTACCCTTGGCATAGCAAACGTCATAGCACATGTTCCTTAGCGATTTGTTTTGCATCATCATCATAATCATCACCATCATCACAAGCATCATGGTCATCAGTCTCGTTGCCATTACTCTATTTTATCATCATTCTCTCAGTCATTTATTTTTATCATCATCATCATCATAGTAGTTGTTAATGTTTACTCATCAAGATCATCATGATCATCATTTGCGTTGTCATTGTCATTGTTAGTTTCATCATCATCATCGTCGTATTCCCAGTCATCGTCGTCAAAAATTGTCAAGAAATTGCAAGAATAGAGATGTCATCGTCATGAAAAGGTTAACCTTTTTATTAGCCTGTGTGTGTGTGTGAGTGTGTGTGTGTGTGTGTGTGTGTGTGTGTGTGTGTGTGTGTGTGTGTGTGTGTGTGTGTGTGTTTGCTATCACCAAACGATTTATTCAGCTCACGATTGGCTTTCAGAACTGGAGAGGTTAGGCAAAACATTTATTGATCTTTTTACCAGTAACTCCCCCTTTGATAGAATTGTTTAGAGATAGTAAGAATACAGCAGTAAATACATGACAGCAGTGTAGCCATTAATTTTGGCATTTTCAACCCTTTCTGTAGATGTGGGCCTCTATGAGCTTAAGCAATTCATCAAGCTATGTCAAAGATAAAAACAATCTCATCTAGTCCATCTCTTTCCATTGTTAACATAGTCTATCCTTAAACATCCCTTCTCATATAAATGAATAAATATATATGTAAATGAAAATTATATGAATATAGATAACTATTTTTTTACCCCGTTATGCTTGTCTCCTCCATTTTATTCCATCTCCTCCACTCTTGTACCCAACCACATGATAATTCTTGAGTAACTCACTGGTGTCCAACCGCTCCTGTCTGTCATACTCACCCATTCTTCCCACAACCCACACCTCCTTGCCCCCCCACACTTCCCTGCCTCACCCAAACCACTTCTATTTCCTACACTGATTTCCCTGCCTCATGCGCACCACTTCCTATCCCACACTTTCTTCCCCGCCTCCTCTATACCTCCCTGCCTCACCCATATCATTTCTAAGACCCATACATTCCTTCCATACCCACAGCACATTCACACCCCCAAACACCTCTCTTTCTCTGCAACACGGTCACCTCTTTCTTGCTCCCCACACCTCCCTCCCTCCGCATAAACCCACCCCATCTCGGTACCACACACTCGACCAACCCGGCAACCCAACCTCATTCATGATTCATACACTATTACCTTGTCACATACCAGACACCCAACTCGCCCTGTTCAGCTATCACAGCCAACTTTCTTACTTGCACGTACTTTCCTCAATCCTTTCAATCCAGTGACGCAAGTTTTGCTCGCGCGAGAAGATTATATTCAGTTTTGAGGCGGTTTTGGCCTATATCTAACCCCTCCACATCATAGTCTCCCAAAAGCTGAATGAAATATAGTCTAGAGGTAACAGACAAACTGGAAAGACGGCACGAGATTGAAGGGTTTATCTCTGATCCACCCACACCCACAAATCCAAAAATTTTTTCACCCCTATACCCACATATCAGACTAAATATTCCATCCACCCACACCCATCTTGCCAAACTTCTGTATCCCCTCCCCTCCCAGTTGTATGCTCACTCAAATCATCTGCCAACTCTCTCCCACCCACCCATACCCAGCCCTTCTTTACTTTTACCCACCCACCCACACCCAGCCCTTCTATACTTCTACCCACCCACCCACACCCAGCCCTTCTTTATTTCTACCCACCTACCGACAATGACCGATACATTCTCTTATTTCAGCCACTCACCCGTTTATATGATCTGTCTGAGCAATAACGATGTACTGTTCTATTTTTTCTTTTGCCTTTGAATCTTTCTGATCAGTACACGTGATGGCCCTGCAGGGGCCATTTTAAAAATGAAACACGCCACATGTAACCCGTTCATGTCAAGTAAACCTAACACAAAACAATTAGCTATTCCAGCGCATTGTATACTGTGTCAAACGGGGCACTAACCATCCTTCACGTGACTGAACTTGTACACTGAATGACAAGCCAAATGGTTCATATAACTGTGGAAACTACTACGTTGGGTGATGGCCACAGCTAGCAACTGGACGCTAAGTGGTCTTGTGCAGCGTTTCTCAGTCAGGGGTTTGCTTACTCCTAAGGGACCGCAGAAAGCTGCCAAGGGGTCAAATTAACATAATTTTGACAAATTTTATGGGATTATTCCCCCGAGCTAGACCTAGATAGAAAACGTAGCCTGCTAGGGTTACAGGAGAGCGCTATCCCTCCTAGCTAAGGAAACTACCCGGCCGCGGCGCGAACTCTCGACCTCACGATCTCGAGTCACACGCTTTGCCACTGAGCCACCCCGCTCCCCTACCATGGGTCAGCAAAACGGCCGAGAAAAAATATTAATTCTGTCCAGTTAACACTATCGTTCTCCACTTTACTGTCTCCTTCACTCGCGGTTTTCTTCTCGCTCCTCCCTATTCTTTCTCTTTCACCTGCACTCTATATTCGAATAATTTTTTAATGATTTTGATATTATCAATAAACTGCATATTTATAGATAATTTATTTTTTTTATATATATCCTTCTAATTTCTATTACACAGAGGCCTGACAATAAGCTGATAAATATCTGAAGTTGTGGCCTTCAGATAATGTTGTCATTAGGATGCAACTGATATTTATTGCAGACCTAAGGTATTTGTTGGATCATTTGTAGGTAAGTAAAGGCTAAATGTCTAGAGAGTTTAATTTTTGATCCAGCAATTCTGCAGTTCTTGTTTATGTCTGGTTAGCTACATACGGTCAGCTCATCACAACCTGAAATATTGCTTATTACAGTCACGGGCAAAGTTTTTTTTTTTTTTTACCCCCATTGCGGAAGGGTAGTCGAAGACAAGGCTGAAGAAAGGCCAGGATATCGAACACAGTTCGGTTCGGTAATAGGAAACTGAGGTCCATGAAAGTGAGGTTCACATACCTGAAGCCAAACATATCTCACGCCAATATAAATTATTATGACGAAACTTAAATGCATACCTGGTAGCTATCCATTGTACGAGTGCCCTTCTTTACCTATCTGATTACTGTATATGAAGAGGACAGAATAGGGTATGAAGCGGAGTACTGAATGCTAAGAAAGTACAGTGTTAATAGTGTATTATAATATGTTACTTAGTACAGCGATATGGGTTTTGTAGTAGGTCGGTACGCCCACTACATACTTATTGATGTAGTATTACCTTCTGGCGTCTAAGCACTGAACGACAAATAAAACAGTGTCCTGTAATCCAGAGGGCATTTATTTTGCTGGGTAAGCACCTTATTCCAGAAACACTCCAGTTAGTCTAGTAGGTTAAGGGGTTCGAACCGGATGTGGCCAATAATGCTGACATCCGACGGCTGGGTGGGGTTTTGCACATTGTCATTCACGGGAAAGGCTGATCAGTACCCTTAAATATCAGCACGAATTAGCCTAGCCACGGTCACTCAACACTATTGATGAGGAAATAAGATAGTGGATGATGGTGGAATGAACAAGATTTAATTACCTACTGTTCATATTAGTTTTTTACACAGCCAAGTATGCTACAGTCAAGTATACTACAGTATATCAAAAGTTAAATGCAACATAAGCAAGTCGTTAGATGTAACAAAATGTTGAAACTCACGCGCTCCCGAAGCGAGGGCAGAAGTTATATTTAGAGCAGTGTGTGTGTGTGTGTGTGTGTGTGTGTGTGTGTGTGTGTGTGTGTGTGTGTGTGTGTGTGTGTGTGTTTTAACAAAATAACACATACTCGTTTATAGGATTTTATCAAAACTTGGGGAACGGATTGCAGGGTAGCCCACGAGGTAACCTACGTTCTTGAGAACAACAGGTCAAAAGTTAAGGCCACTCTGACTTGTCAAAGGTTGACAGTATAACCAACATGAATTTTTTTTATTTTACTGTCAAATTTTTGACTGGTTTTGTGTTTATTTCAGTATTGCAGTGTTCCTACACGTTCTCTGCCAAAGATTTATGAAACTAAAAAACTGACAGTGCTGGCAATGACCTGTCCACTTCCATACTCTTATACTATCATATGTTGCTAGTACTTATCATTACACTAATAAAAGTATTGATTCGTCCATGACCATACAGTTAGAAACCGGTAAGCTAGATTTGGATATACAGTATTAAAGCTACTGATTACTCACCAGTTACTCGATGTTTTTCTTTCCCTTTCTGTACTAGTGATATACTATTAAAGGTAGAAAATGGTCCACCACCAAACACGTAGAGAAATATACTAAATAGTACATGTAAAGAGATCCAGCCAACTATTGCATTACTATGGCAAGTGATCCATCCACCACCTTACCGTCCAGTCGGCAAAGAAGGCCTGTCACCTATCCTACTTTTTTCTCAATGGATTTTGACAGTCAGCTTTATGAATCCGAAGCAACCAACGCTGAAGACTTGAAATAGCCAAAGAGAGTCGTCATCAGTGTCTCATGCTTCAAGTTTCCCACACTAATTTCGACTGTCCTATGATGCAAAACTAGGAGAGGTGGCAGATTTCTTTTTGGCCGCACATATAGGAAAGCGTTTCTCAACCAATAGGCTAACAGTTTTGCTGACCCACTGTGGCTAGCTGACATGTTATTTTTCACGCGCATCATGTTGCATTACGAATTAATGTGTATTGTTTCTCCACTTTTGTTCTTTATGACAAGTGATGCTCGGTCTCCAGTGCTTGTGAAAACAATGAAGTTGGGAAGCATTAAGTGGAATTATTTGGAAAATAAAGACAGTGAACTTTAAGAAGCCAGTGTTTATTATTGCCCTGGCTGAACTTGTGTGCTGTACATCGAAAGGCTGGTCGTAGGAAGAACAACTCACTGGGCAAAGTCCTTCCTTTACTGTACTACTGCTGTTGGAGCCTGTGGCAGTGTGGGACGGGGACATAACACATTGATGAACTCAATGCCTTCCTGCAAGCAAAGTGATTTGACCCTATTATTTATGCTAAATGTTTTACTGAAGAAGGCATTCTTTGCATCAATCCTTGGGTGTATGCCTGAAAATAAAATGTTGGTTTTATCCTTGTAGTGTCGGATCACCTTTCTGTACTTCTCCATCAGCTCCTCTGATCAGGTTCACATGACATCTTTAGTACCTGCATTCTCCAAAATGTTATCCACAGCCTCTGTTATGTTGTCAGTTCCTGCACCTGGAATACAAAAACGCTTTTGCATAGAGGGTGCCCTGATGCAAAATTCCACCAACTGACGACGGATGATGGAGTCCCCCACGACCCGTGCCTCATGAGGAACTTGCTTTACTTCTGCAAGGATCTGAAATTTATTGTATGTGGTTACTGGGATTATACTCCCTTTTTCTCGCAAACCATGCACCATTCCACACTGGCTGGAACTTATTCTGTATGGTGGGAGGAAAAGTAACTATAGGGAGTGGAGGATGATCAACCTGGAGAGAGGTTAGCCGAGCAATGGTGCTTTCTCCACAGTGTGTCTGACGTTACTAGCAATTAACTCCTCCAGAGCATCAACTATATATATATATATATATATATATATATATATATATATATATATATATATATATATATATATATATATATATATATATATATATATATATATATATATATATATATATATATATATATATATATATATATATATATATATATATATATTATATATATTATATATTTTATTTATATTATATTATATTATTTTATTTATATTATATTATATATATTATATATATTATATATATTATATATATTATATATATTATATATATATATATATATATATATATTATATATATATATATATATATATATATATATATTATATATATTATATATATATATATATATATATATATATATATATATATATATATATATATATATATTATATATTATATATATTATATATATATATTATATATATTATATATATATATATTACCACCTGAGAAGTCACAGCATATGAAAATATAGTTTTATCTTACCTGCCAAGAAATGTGAGAGATATTTCACAGTAAAAATTAACATAAGAAAAACAAGTTGGGCTATAATAAGATTTGCCTGGCATCGAAGATGTAAACAAATGCTGATGTTATCACTTGTTTCACAAATTTATCGTTCACAGATAAAATAATGGATCACTAGTGTAGTGAAAAACGCTGTCTTAATCCGTTAATACTAAAATTAGTGTTGAGACAGAAACAAAAATAAATAAAATACAGAAATCACAAATTGGTTGTCTGGGGGTAACTCATCTGGTCCTTTGACGGGACACGGCGGAAGTAAATACATTTCTAGGACAAAGAGATGTGGGTGCCAAAGTAAAACAAACTATTAAACTATGATAGAAATTATTTTTCACTTTAAATCAGTGCAGATCGCCGTCTAAATCACTCGACACTGTCACAGAGACCACACAAAAATAAACAGTCTCTTACTCAGCACCGTCTATCAACAGAGCTAATACTGGAAATCAAACACACATCTACAAACAAAACTCACAGAATATAAACAAACCAAATTTACACTGCAAATACACTCAGCGACCAGACAATGTTAGATCACTCAACTAGATACAGGACTATCACACTATTGTAATCACACACGCAAAACACTAAAACAGGGGGCTTAGCTGCGGGTTATAAGAACGGACCAGGTCTAACCAGCAAGGCAGTCAGGTAGCAAATGAACCTCTAACCAGCAGTACGTAGGAAAGGAAGACTAGGATGGAGGAGGGGACGGGAGTTAGGGAGAGGGAATGAGTGAGGAACGGTTGGGAGGAAGGGAAGGGGGAGAGGACTGGAAGGAGGGAAGAGGGAGGGAAGAAGGAGATGGAAGATGGAGGAGGGACCAAAAAAGGAGGAGAGAGAGAGATGGATGGAGATGGAGAGGTAGGTCAGGAGGTACGGAGGAAAGAAGGGTGAGAGAAGGGAGAGAAGATTGAAAAGGAGAGGAGAGGCGTGAACAGCAGTTAAGGAGGGATGGGAAAGAAGGGAGGGAAGAGGAGGAAGGTCATATTTTAAACACGGAAGAAAGATGGAGGGAGAGGGACGCAAAGATTAGGAGGCAGGCAGGGAGGCAGGAAAAGGAAAGGAGAATCAAGTGGGAGGAAAAAAATTGTCCATTCAATTGCTCTTTTTGAGTGTGTGTGTGTGTGTGTGTGTGTGTGTGTGTGTGTGTGTGTGTGTGTGTGTTTCATCAAGCCTCTTCATTTCTCAAGAGACCTTGGGAGGCTTTGGTCTCTCTCTGTCTCTGTCTGTCTGTCTGTCTGTCTCTCGTAATGGGGAATGTCACTGTCTACCTAAGGACACTCTCCCTCGCACTAGACGATTAAAACACTCTATCATTGACACATAGGCAAGTATGTGAAGGAACACACAAAGAAGCAATATCACACACACACACATAGTGAGAGAGGAATTAAATACTTGCTGATTCGTCCAGATGCAAATATGTCATAGGTCGATCAGACTGCCTTTTATACCTACACAAACAAACGTACACAAATGAGCTAGGAGACACACACACGCCCACTGGAACACACCCAAGCAATTTCTTAGACACACACACACACACACACACACACACACACACACACACACACACACACACACACACTCATCCTGACAACCTGTTCTTATTCACAGTCACCATTCGTACATAATCCTCTCTCTCTCTCTCCCTCTCTCCCTTGCTGCTGCTGTTGAAACAAAATATCTCGTATGTCGGTCTTGATGAGGAAACCTTGTCACCACACCACACTGCAGCAGAAGCAAGGTTCTTTGTTTTCATACACTTACCCTCACTGTCTTTCACCTCTCTACCCTTCGTCTTTATTATCTTTATTTTCCTTCTTCTCTTTCCACTACCTCTTTTCCTCTCTCCAATTTCATTCGCTCTTTCCTTCTCCTGCATGACCAGTCCATTACTCTGTCTCCTTAACTATTTCCCTTTCACTCAGTCCCTCTCCTCTCCTTTCCTCCTTAATTCCTCTCCCGCACCCAGTTCTTGGATGCCCCGTCCGTCACCTTTTCTCCCCCCAATCCTGCATCCATCACCTCTCCCCCAGCCAATCCTGCATCCCTATCCATCACCTTCCCCTCTCCCTCCCTCGCCCCTCTCTCTCATCCCTCCAGTAATCTCTCTCTCTCTCTCTCTCTCTCTCTCTGGATCCTACCTCACATTCGGTGGTGGGAGAAGAGGTGTTGATGATGGTGATGGAAAGGATAGCGAGAGAATGGTGTCTCATGGATGGCATGGTCGTTAATGAGTAGGGAGGTCTTCTGTAACCCTCCCTTTTCAACCTGACCGACCCCTCTCCCTGCTCATTGCCCTTATCTAATTGGATTCCTGAGGCGGACCTCCCTACAATCCGGTCGGCCAGGGTTATAAGGGGTGAGGTGGACGTGAGAGAGGCATTAGCTGGTGGGAGCGAGGGGAGAGGGAGGAGGGGAAGGAAGAGGGGTAGGGAGGTGGAAGGAAGGTTGAAAGGAGGGAAGTGAAAAAGGGTAGAGAGGGGGAAGGGATGGGATGGACGTGAGAGAGGCATGGAGGGGGAGGGAGGTAGAGAAGAGGGAGGTGGATGGGAAGTAGTGGAAAGGAGGGGAGGAAGATGAGGGGAAGGGGGAGGAAGACAGAGGGGGAGGGAGGAGGGAGGAGGAGGAGGGAAGGAACGTAGAAAAGGGGGAGGTGGAAAAACCCATTCTTCGTTTTTTGTTATGTTTTTGGTCAATTCTTTGTTTCTTTTTGCTTGTTTTTTGTTTCTTACACGTTTATTAGCAACATCACGGAAAAACGGCTGAATGAAATTATATGGAAACTTTTAGGATATGTGGACACAGGTTCCAGAAGAAAATGCTTTAATTTTGGAGGTGATCAGAGTGACCCTGAAAGGTCCAAAATCAAGGTCACTGGTTTTTCAGAGGGCTATAACTTGAAACCAGTTGAAGATATATACAGTATACTATTGGAACATACAGATACTCGTAACATGGGCTTTCATTTGGCACCAAGATCTTTGACCTTAATGTAACCTTGAAGGTCAAACTGCAAGGTCACGCATATTTAGGGGACCGTAACCTTTCGAAACTCGTTGATGATAGATATTTGCTATTTTCAACATATAAGAAGTCCCACATGGGTTGTTAACACAACTGGTACCATGACCTTTGGATCTAGGAAGTGATCTTGAAAGGTAAAACTCAGGGTCATGGATATTCAGGGGGGATATAACTCGAAACCCATTGAAGATAGAGATATTTGATAATATCATGATATATATAAATTCTCATGTGGGCTTTCTCATTTGCGGTACCATGGGACTTTTTGACCTTAGAGTGACCTTGAAAGGTTAAACGCAAGATCATCGGATTTTCAGGACTTAACTTGAAAACATCATTAATGGCGCCATTATCTTCAGAATTTGAATTGTTTACTTAAAATAAAATGGCAGTAAGGATTATAGTATTTAACAGCAATGAAGTATCTGCTACCGGGCAAGGCACCACTCTTGGTTATTATTACTACTATTATTTACATCGTCGTTATTACTTATTATCGCTATTATTCGTATTATTATTATTATTATTATTATTATTATTATTAGTTGTTGTAGTTGTAGTAGTAGTGGTAGTAGTAGTATAACTATTATTATTATTATTATTATTATTATTATTGTTATAATAATAATAATAATAATAATAATTAATTATTATTATTATTATTATTACCTCCTCCAAGGAGATTGTTTTCACCCCCTGTCCGTTTTTTTTTTTTTGTGCTTTTGTGTGTGTGAGCAAGATTAGACAAAAACTACTGGACGGATTTCCACGAAACTTGGTAGAAGAATGGGCCTTGGCCCAGAATAGACTCCATTACATTTTGGTGCGGATCCGTATTTAGGAGCGGATCCAGGATTTTTTTTCTTTTTCACTTTAACATTGCTTGATGGGGGCGTTTTTCGACATTTTCGCAAACTTTTCAGTGAATACTGAATGGATCTTAATGAAAAAAATCAGGCATATTTAGGATGTTGGTATCTACGAATGTGTACAGTTTGGCGCGGATCCATATAAAGTTCCGGATCTAGAGGATTTAAATATGCTTTTATAGGGAGGTAGTCTTTTTCCATATTGGATTAGCCTTGACTGAATTAAAAGGAACTGCATGTTGGGCCTTGGTGGAGGTATGCGCTCTACTGAGTGCCGTTCTATTTATTATTATTATTATTATCATCTACAACCTGACGGCCTAATCCCGCAAAAGAGTGGCCGCAGACAAAACGCCTCCAAGTTGCTCTGTCACCCACCATTTGATTACCCCCCCCCCAAATCACTCCCCACTCTCCCTCAAATACCCTCTCAATCTCTCATCCTCCTTCACCACTCTCCATCCTCGGTCTCCCTCTCCCTCTCCCTCCCTCCACTTGACTTCCCACATCCTGTGAAGGCATGACCGACAGATAAGACCTCCAGGTCATTGCCTATTCCCACTGAAGTAACAACCCTTAAAGACACACCTCCATTATCCCGTACTCTACAATACTATATGTAAAGCAATAAACATACGGTAAGCATGTAAAACGTTGAACTGAAGAATCATAGTTATTACTGTCACATATGCATCTC
>NC_137022.1:13277499-13346907 GCF_032717465.1 Coenobita brevimanus | reverse complement strand
AGCGGGGGTATTTTTACGACATGTCGGCGGGCCTTCTGGTAGATCAGTAAAGTGAGTGCGGTTATGTGTGAAAGTGTAAAAAATCTCTTTAGATCATGTATGAGTAGTTGTATGAAGTGTAAAAAATCTCTTTAGATCATGTATGAGTAGTTGTATGAAGGTGTAAAAAATCTCTTTAGATCATGTATGAGTAGTTGTATGAGAGTTCGTATATGAAGTACGTAAAGTAAGAGGGTATTTGAATGCATATAGGAACATAAGAATATGAAAACATAACAAGTAGTACCAGGCTCAACAAACCTCGCCCGCCAAGTTATTTTACTGCTGTAAAATACTGAGCGTTAGTGTCAGTCTAAAGTAATGGCGCCAGTGTTTTCAAGTTACCCCCTCTGAATATCCGTGATCTTGCGTATGACCATCCAAGGTCACTCAAGGTCAAAGGTCATGGTGCCAAATGAAAGAGCATATGAGACTTCCTATACCTTGATAATAGTATCTCCATTTTCAACCAGTTTGGAGATATAGCCCCCAGAATATCCGTGACCTTGAGTTTGACCTTTCAAGGTCACTTACGGTCAAAGGTCATGGTACCAATTCAAAACCTATATGGGACTTTCTGTGTGTTGATAATAGTGAATATTTCTTAATCTTCAACCAGTTTTCAAGTTATAGCCCCCTGAATATCAGTGACCTTGAGCTTAACGTTTCAAGGCCACTCAAGGTCAAATGTCTTCGTGTTAAATGAAAGTCTATATTACGAGTTCCTGTATGTTCATAATGGTAAATATCTTTATCTTCAACAGGTTTCAAGATATAGTGCTCTGAAAAGCCGTGACCCTGATTTTGACCTTCCAAGGTCACTCGATTACCTATAAAATGTTATCACTTTCTTTTGGGATCAGTGTTTAAATATCCTGAATGTTCATGAATTTTTATTCAGCCGTTTTTCCGTAATGCTGCCAACAAACAAAGAAACAAACAAGCAAACAAACTCGACCAAAAACAATACCTCGCCGGACTCCGTCCGGGCGAGGTAAAAAGAGAGGATAACTGCAGTAGGCCAGTTGGCCACGCTAGGCAGCTCCTAGCTGTGATTAAATTACTAGAATAAGGCACGGGTAACAAAGAAGGCTCTCCCGTCCAACCAAATCAGGCAAGAAAAAATCGGAATGAAAAACACCAGTAAAGAAAAACTGGCGTGGACATTTTATAGGAAAGGGTGAAAGGAGAAAAGAGACTATCGTGGTTAAACCTCAAAAGGAAAAAGAATGAATTAGTATCGGTTATTAGGAGACTTTCTTCACATCCACTCCTTGTTTGTTATATGCTTATCTTGCTTATGCTTGAAGCACTTAATGGAAGGGGCAGTAAGTACCTCACGAGGTAGCTTATTTCATCAGTCCACTACTCTATTTTCATATCAATTTTTATCTATTTCCTTACTAAAAGGGAATTTATCAAGTTTGAAACCATCATTTCATAGTTATATCCTGTATACATACTTTGTACCTTGCTAATATCTCCTTTATTTTTATTCCTTTCATCCATTAAAACACCTCAGTTAAATCTACCCTTACTATATGACTTTCTGGTAAGTGTAGGTTTTCTTTTCAGTCTGTCTTCGTATGAAATGTACCGAATATCAGTATCATTTTTGTCACTGTTCTCTGTACATTTTCTAAAGAATTTATATATATATATATATATATATATATATATATATATATATATATATATATATATATATATATATATATATATATATATATATGTAGTACGGACACCAAATTACAATGCATAGTCCAAATGTGGCCATTACTAAAAAAAGATGCAGTATAACTTCCCATGTCCCATTGTTCACGCTTCGTGAAATAAATCCAAAGGCCCTATTTACTTTATTCCTCGCATTAACCCTTCTCAGGTACACACCTACAGTTTCGCTTAAAACTTAGGTACACCTGGGTCTGTCAGACACATTAAAATAATGCAACAGTATAGTTTTGCACATATTTCAAATAATTAATTCCTGAATATCATACAGTGCATTAAGTGTTATCAGTTGCAAAATTATGCGAATAAGTTTTTGATTCACTCAACTCTACATATTTTTAAGAAATACATAAAAAATGCCAAAAAAAAGTTTATTATTAATCTTCATTCATTTATTTTTATTTATTTATTTTTTTTTTTTTGGGGGGGAGAGGGTGGGCAGTCGCCACACACGAAAATAAAGAACACTATGAGTGTAGCACTTGTGTTAAAACTTGAGGGATGGAGGTCCTTCATTATAGGCATGGTGGAAAAAAAATGACAAACAAAAAAGGTTTATTATTAATTTTTATTTACATATTAATGTTTGTTTTTTGGGGGGAGGGGGTGGGGGGTCGCCACACACGAAAATAAAGACCGCTATGAGCGTAACACTTGTGTCACAACTTGAGGGATGGAGGTCCTTCATTATGGGCATAGTGAATCCCACAACCTGCAAACTCGGAGTGAAAAAATCTCCCCCCTCCTCAGGTACACCTGGGTTTCACAGATCCAACATGTAATTCTGAGTGATATCTTCCAAAAACATAAAGAGACACGAAAGCAACCCTCCTACACCCTGCATGGGCACAAAAAGTTTGGAAGGTATTGAGAAGGACAGGGACCCCAGGCATCTGTAAGTTACTGAACTATAGCATCGAAAAAATCGCCTGGGTCTGTCAGACCCTACACTGTTGCCTTGGGTTGAGGTGTTAACTGATCATTCTTGCAACTGTCTCTCATTTCCAGTTATTAATTTATTATATTAATTGTATGTAGTATCTTCAGTCGTCTTGCCTACGTTAAGTACTTCACATTTTTCCGTGATAAATCCCACTTGCCAATCTTTAGACCATTTATACAATATCTTTGGCTCCTTTTGTAGGTTAAGACAATTGTTAGTTGAGTTTATGATATGGCCTATTATTGTGCCATTGGCAAATTTGCAAATAATTCTGGAGATTCCTAAATATAGACCATCACATATATATATATATGTATATATATATATATATATATATATATATATATATATATATAGAGGATAGATAGATAGATAGATATAGAGTGATAAATATAGATATAGATATATACATATATAGATCGATAGATAGATATGCAAAATAACCACAGGAGAAATGAAAGGAGTGACAGTGAGTACTTTCGTATATTACATATTTAGAATGTGACAGAAACGTAAAGGGTAGAGGTCTTTTATGCACAGCCCCAGCAAGGAGTGGCACACAGAACAAACTGATCAATACACAGAACAATAGGTACCCGACTTTTTACCTGCGGCTTAACGTATGCACACCTGCAGCAGGGAGTGGCACACAACAAAGGATGACCTGAATTTAAAAATGAGCGAAGCACAAAACAATAGGTATCTGTATTATCATCCTATAAACACAATAAAAGACCGGGTACTAATCCCTGTGGTATCACTGAAGTTGCTAATCCCAAGTCCGGCGTAGTACCATTAATTAACACATTCCGTTTTCATCTTTTCAACCAGGATTCTATCCATTTCATGATATTTCCGTCTATACCATGTGTTCGAACCTTCCTATCCTTTCATGTGGGACAATATCAAAATCTTTACTGAAATCCAGATAAATAATATATTAAGCTTTATCGCAATCTACCACCTCCAAGACCTCCAAGAAGAATGATAAGTTTCTGAGGCAGGATCGTCTTTAAATGAACCCGTGCAGACTTTCATTTATGAGATTAAATCTATCTAAGTGTTCTCTAACATTATTTGCTAAAATAGACTCTCGCATATTTCCTGCCATTAACGTTAGTCTTATCGGACGATAATTCGATGTAAGTGATTTATCACTATTTTTAAAAATGATTACTACGTTTGCGGTCTTCCACGTTCTGGAACCTTTCCCTAATTTAAAGAATCAGTAAATAGAGTTAAAAGTGTCTGACACAATTCTTCCTTGGTTTCCTTTATAGTTTTTTCATATATAACGTCCAAAGATGGCGATTGTAGAGGCTTTAACTCATTTATTTCTTTCAATACTTCCTCCTTGTAAACGATTATTTCACTAAGAATGTTGTCTTTATCATCGTAAATATTTGTTTCCTAAGGAACCAGGTCTAGATGTTCCACAGTGAATACTGATACGAAAAAATTACTTAGGATAGAGTACATTTCTCTGTCTTCACTGGTAATATTAGCCTACCAGATTCTGTTCTAAGAGATCCTATCCTATCTTTACTTTTCGTATACAAACTCTTCGGATTTTCTTTCAATTGTTGAGCAACCTTAATTTCATAACCACTTTTTGCTTTCCGTATCTCCCTCTTTATTTCCCTGTTCAACATCTCGTACCGGTTACGTATGTTAGTGTTCCTCTCCCCTTTTTTTCTATATACTGTATCTCTTTAGTTTGGCCTATAAGAGATCTTAATATGTTGTTTAACTATTTCGTTTCTGAATTAATCGCTCTAAACGTTTTAGAAGGGATATATCTATCTTGGCCTCCGTGTATTATATTTACTAACTCATCATATTTCTCACTAAATGGCCGCTTAGTACCGAACCTGAATTAAACCACCGTCACATGAAATACACTCCCACCTATATCCTGTCCCTTACTTATGATCTGAGCTTCCCCATTGACCTTACGCACACTCCCACCCATTTCCTCTCCCTCAGCTGTGATCTGAGCTTCCCCGGTGACCTGACTCACCCTCCAGTAACCAGACTGTCCATGTCTTTTTTGTCCTGAAATAGGCAGTTAATCCATCAAAATCTCCTAGACGAAAATCAGGAGCGGTGAGCGGTCTTTAGTAGAACATATATCACAGATAAATTTGACCGTAATTTCTTTATGACAGCTAGTACCGAGTTGTCAGCCAATTTTTATATATTAATGACGTTACTCTATTAGCTAAAACCAAATCTATTATTACCTCTTGTGGGCTCCCTGATATGCTAATAGAGGAATATATCCTGTATTATCTCTAGAAATTCCCCTGGTTCTGCATCCCCTGTCTGATTTGGCCAATTTATCCTTGGCGGGTCAAGATCCCCTAGAACAATTGCAAATCTGGACTGTGACGCTTTCCTAATTTCTTCCCAAAGGTATTTACTAGCTGCTCAAATTAATATTGGAGATCTGTAAATAGTTTTTTTTAAGACTAATTTCTCTCTTTGTTGTTACTAATTTCAAGCCAGACACTTTTTGTGTCTCTATATTCTTTAATACCGTTTTTTTTTTTTTTAACAGTTTAATGAATCCTTACATAAATAGCTACCCCGCCCCTCCCCAGGCGGTTTAACACAAAAATATCATAACCTTTTATCTAACATTCTGCATGAAATTCTCGAGTGTTTGTATTAGTTTAAGTTTCACTAAGAAAGGCAACGTCCATTTTCACTGTACAGATTAACGCCCTTAACCGGCAGTATGTTCGATCGTAATTTCAACTATAAAATGAATTTTCATTTTTCCTGGTAATGTAGCAGTTACCCAAAGAAAAATTAAATATTTGAAAGAAATTACATTGAAACACGAACCCTCGAGCACTTGAACTGGCGCGAGGATTTTTTCCCGAAAGAACAAGACGTATCCCATGTCTTACCAGGAGAAACACATGTGAGTTACGAGAGGGAATCAATAAAGAATACGCCTTAGAATTCTGGCCAACTTGAATCATCCAGGTGAACTTGAGCAGAGTTCCCATTGCACTGTGCCTTCACATACTTAGGCAAGTTTCATGAAATCACTAGGCTACTACTCTGTTTTTACTCTATCTTGGCCCAACTTTTCGTCCTCCAGTATATTTCACGTAGGCCAGTGGTAAAAAAAAAAAAAAATACTTTCCAGTGGCCAGATAGATACTACTACGGCAGTGGTAGAGACATTGCCTTGGCTCTAACGTCCATTCTCCTCATAGCACTTTTTCGGGATCAGCACCACATTCAGGGGATTGTTGCTGTAGTTCATATTTCAGAATGGAAAGATGGCAGTGTTAGGCCACGTTAGTGTAAACGCAGTATTCCTGTACGAGTGTTCAGTAAATTTTGGCATTTTGGTATCTTGCAGATGTTAAAGAATTATAAATGCATAGCTAGGCCCGTGATCTTTCAATATCCGGTAAATGAATCGTCGTGGAATTACAGAGACCCGTCTTTATTATTGATGGTTAGCTTTTATCATTCTTTTTCTGTGCCTGCCCTCCTCTCTTCCTATTTCTCCTATCTTTCCTGTCACTTCTTATTCCTTTTCTTTCCTTTACAGGTGGCTTTACATTGAGTGACAAGCCAAATGGTTTCCTGTAAGCCAAGAAACCATTTACCACGCTGGGTGGTAACCATATAACCAAACCATACGTGCTCCCTACGTGTCAACAAGTGGGTTGGTGGAGGGTTGGTGCCCCTCCCTGTAAAACAACTAACTCAGTGTCAAATGGCCACCCTTTGCGGGATTGTGGTGTCTGGCAATAGATAGATAGATAATCCTGTTGTCTGTGTTGTACGCTTTCAGATTATTACCAGTACTTACGCATCTACACTGAGATTTACTTTTTTTGTGAGCTTCTATTAATAACTTGGAAATTGTTTACTAATATATATATATATATATATATATATATATATATATATATATATATATATGTATATATATATATATATATATATATATATATATATATATATATCGTTTATTTTCTCTATCATCAGCTGCTTAATTTGAGGTGCCTGAGTAGATGTATAGTATCTACACTGATGGTAAAACTTTTCTTAGTTTTGCAAGTCTCAATGCTGGTATCCATTCCTGATGATAATGATCCCTGAGCGAATTTGTTACAAGTTCCTGTACATCTAACTCTCAGCCTCGAAAAGAAAGCTCTAAATCCCCATCTATCGTCCTGTTAAAACAGTATATCCCTGAATACTAACATAAATCTCATCGAAGCTGCACAAGGCAATCCGTCAATAAAAACCGGTCCCAGCAGTCTATGAAAGATATTGCATTAACTTCGCAGTAGCACGGCAGTTAAACTCTATCGCCCTGCTCAGATACTTCGTATTTCCCATAAACTCCCTTCCTACGCAAAACACCGAGTACTATAAGGATCCCTTCCCTCTCCCCTGTCCTTACCAAACATATCCTTGTACTTCTGCCCCAATACCTCACTCCTACTTCTACCAGTGTCACTGGCTTCTACACTGAGGCAGAGAGCGGGTTTATCTCCACTATCCTTCACGATATATTCAAATCTTTGTAACATATTACCCACCCTGGCCTCCGGAAGACAAACATTTTTACTAAGTGGAGTGAAAACTACTCTATTTAGGTATTTCACCTGTGAGTCTCCAACAATGACATTTTTCTTACCTTTCTTAATGTTCATAGCATTCCTACGGAAAGTACTCTCACCGTCCACCATCTTCTACTTCCCTTTTCTTCCCATCTCATACATACATACATACATATCTATCTATCTATCTATCTATCTATCTATTTGTTTATCTATATATACACATGCTAAATGATATGGTTGCCAGGAGTAGTGTAAGTGGAGAAAGGAATAATGACAAGAATAAGAATTTTACTCTGATAAGACAAAACTAGCATACAGAAAACGTAGGAATTTTTAGCCTGATTTCATATCCTTTATTACAAACAAAGTTCACAATTAGAAAAGTACCGGTAAACAGAAAATAAGCGGAAAGTTGTAAAGCCACTATGAAACCCGTCGGTACCGTGAATTTTGTCATTTTATAAGTCTTTCTGTTATTATTATTATTATTATTACCTAATGGAGAATCCTAGCGCTGAGAAGGGGTTAGTGGAGGCGTTTTCTACAAACGGTCTCTTCAAAGCTTAACAAAAGCGTCTGACGGTAGCAATATTAAAAGAAATTAAAAGGCATTGTAACTTACAGGGATTGATACAATAATTAAAGGATCGTGTGAGAGCAGCTGCTATTTAACAGAAAGATGAAATGGTACAAAAGAGGTCATGGATAACGATTACAACAGATCCCACTCAATTTGCACGATTAACTAGTCTCAGTAAAAGTAATCTGTTAGCAGAGATCACTTTGTTTTTTGTACATTAACACTTTAGTACTCATCCTGATTCTATTGCGAATTGTTTATGTAAGAAAAGATGACATGGCAAACAATAATCCGAGGCACAACTTATGCCTAGGAAAGGTAATTAATATATCTCCTGAATATAGAAAAACAATCGTGCAGCAGTATGAATGAAACAAAAATTGACAACGTAGCGAAGGTTGGAGTTTATAAAGGGTGGATTCCTAGGTGCTTAAAATTACACGGCCAAGACAGAGGAAGACCAACAGCGAATAAAGAATGGGAAATGTGAAAAGCTAAGCTAAGGGAAGCTGCAGAGCGAGAGGAGGCGAAAATGTCCAGTGTTGGAGGAGAGCAGGAGAGAGAGGAAGGGGAAGGAAGGGATGTGGGTAAGAGAGAGAGAGAGAGAGAGAGAGAGAGAGAGAGAGAGAGAGAAGGGGGGGGAAAGAATGTGAGTGTGCAGGCCAGAACCAAATGTAGGTTTATAATAATACCACAGTCTGGTTTGCAGCTCTACATTACCATCCTCGTCCAGTGATTCCCTGCAGTTTCCATTCCAACCGCTACACGTTCGTATTCCAGTTGATCCCATTCCAGCTGTTCCTTTCACCGTTGTCACTTAGGCAATTCACCATCAACCGTTCTCATTCCAATCACTTACATTCCATCTCTGCCTTCTTGTCATTACAGTTGTTGCTGTTTCCGTTCCAGGTATTCCTTTTCCAGTAATTCTCCTTTCCATTCCTTTCATTTCCATTCCAACCGTTCGCCTTCCAACCGTTTTTATTCCGACCGTTCCCGCTCCTCACGTTCTCATTCCCAGCTTTCCCATTACTGGCATTCCCATTTCTAACTTTCTCATTCCTGCCGTTCCAGTACCCATTGTTCCAACGTCAGCCACTCAATCCTGTTTTCATTCCCAGCATTCCTTTTCTTGCCGTTGCCACGCCTGTTTATCCCATTCTATCAGTTGTCATTCCAGTTGCTCCTGTCTTTTCCATTCCTTTCGGTACCATTGCTACAGTTTCCCTTGCATCAATATTCCTTTCAAGTTCAATATTTCCGTTTTTATTTTTGTAGTTCCCATTCTATGATGATGATGATGATGATGATACGGTTCCGGGCCTATAGTGATGCCGTTCTAGGCCTGCATGTAGTTGTTACATTTCAGTCGTTTATGCTGTTCAGCTCTGTTATTCACGCCGTTAAGACCATTCTGACTGTTCAAGTATTCCTTTCATTTCGTTAAGTGTGCCATCCATCCACTCCATTTAAGTCCTTCAAATGTCGTGCAGAAAAGGAGCCTACACGTGGTGGCGCTGTGACCCTGAATGATGCAGCTGCGGCGTCCACCCGAAGCCAAACCTCTTCGTATATCCATGCACCTCGTCATGAGAAAGACTGGTCCGACCCTGGCGAGACTTTGAGTATCCCAAGGGGCGCCGGTTTCGTGCGCGGTATACTTATTGTACTGCACCTGTAGTACGGCCCCACCGAAGCAATTGCTAATCTGAAGTCCACGGATCTGATTGGCCAGATCTGGGCTAAGTAACATCTCATGCTGTTCTGGTTCTTCTTTCATGCCATTCAAGTACTATTAATGCCATTCAAACGTTTCATTCATGTCTTCAAGACTTATCCGTCCACAGCATTGAAATTCCATTGTCATGCTGTTTTGAATATCGTCCCTTCTTAACGTTCCTTCCTGCCGTTCCTTCATACCGTTCTTTCAGTCGTGCTGCTCCTTCATACTATTCTTTCATTCACGCCTAAATTTTAACGATATTTCGCCCCATATGGAGGCTAATAATTTATTTTTCTTGCTTTCAGACTCATGCATTTTATTCACTCCGTAAGTACTCTTCGTTGTTTTACAGTAATTAAAGCATTCAAATTGTTTTCTTGTTTAACAGAAGAACAGCTTAAATATTTTCTCAAGAGCTTTTACCTACGGCGATAGCCAGCAGGTCAGTGAGTGACTAGCTTTCTTCTTCTGCTGCTGCTGGCGGATTTGCTAAAAGCAGGCTTTTGGAGTTATAGAAGTGGTACCATATGAGGTAATTTGACATGGAGAATCCAAATCTGCCATCAGCTGATGGCTGAGGTGGCGCCATCTAGCGACAACTTCGGTAAAAGTGTTTGATTTAAGCCTACTGAGACATAAAAATGGTCCCATATATGGTTATTTGGGATGGAAAATCCAAACATGCTGTCAGCTGATACCTGTGGTCGTGCC
The DNA here is from genome assembly GCF_032717465.1 of Coenobita brevimanus. Classification (NCBI taxonomy): domain Eukaryota; kingdom Metazoa; phylum Arthropoda; class Malacostraca; order Decapoda; family Coenobitidae; genus Coenobita; species Coenobita brevimanus. The sequence continues at coordinate 13,336,579 of NC_137022.1, read as the reverse complement.
ATCTAGCAGCAACTCCAGAATCTGGGTAATGGATCTCTGTTAAGGCTAGTTACTTTTTACAGCAAGCTGTTTGAAACATGGGACTTGCCGCAGGTCCCACAGCAATTCTACTCGTGTTTATGACCAAAAAGTATTTTATTTCCAGCAACACAAGAGAAAATACATAAAAATAAATATTATTGATAATCTGGCGTTTAGTGCGATGACATCATCGGCGGCCAATCAACAGCCGCTAATTACACAAACCCTACTCGACCCCTGGATCTACACTGCATAAGTCGAACCAATACAGGCCAGTAGCCAGACTTTCCGAAGCAGGACGGGGAGTGGGGAGGTCGTTTTCTGTTGAATCTAGACTTGTTTAGCAGCTGGCTGGTCAAAGGTCTGCTGCACGCTTGCTATGGGGGTTTGAGTGAAAGCATCAGCGACGTTGTGAAGCAGCACAAAACTTTTGAACAACGGAGCGTGATTTTTTAGCGCTGACATTAAAAAATAAACCGTAAGAAATTGAACCTTTAGGTACTGTACGTGGGGGGGGGGGGGGGTCGTCCGACCCTCTCGACGTCCCCCACCCCTCAGCTACGGGTCTGAAATAAGGTACAGTAGGTATAATGCAGGACACAATTTCAGTTTTATTATCTGCCAGACTTTTTCTGTAAGCTTTAATATGCTCCTTCAAAGCAGAATGAGTAGCCTTCCTTTTTTTCCTACGCAACAGTAAATTTCGAAATAATTTGCCGTGAGAGAAATGTGAATGGATATGATTGTTTATACAGTTCAATTCATTTTTTTTTTTTTTTGCTATTGCCAGATAGCCAGGAACAGGCGGTTGGTCAGACACAGTAGATAGAAAAATAAACTAATAGATAAATATGTGGGGAGACTTTTTTTACTTATATAATCGAATTCTAAACCCACCTACACACAAACGCGTCTCATGCCCTTTACTGCCACCCATTACACTGGCTCTCCATTCATCTGTCAGACCAGCAAATGGTCCATCTATCTCTCTGTCCTATGGTGGAACTGCTCTCAATTGGCTGTCTGCTCAATGTTCTTACCCTTGTTTTTGATACTGGCTTGTGTGTAAGGCGGGGGAGGGTGGCTGGGAGAGGAGTTTATCGCTGTTCTGCTATCACTTTTTTTTTTTTTAATCCATCAGTCTACTGTATTTATCTCTCTATATGCATGTCCTTCTAACTGCGTTATCTGTCTATTCTGTATGTCGGTCAGTATATCTGTTTGTCCATAAATATAATTGTATGTCTATTTATCTGCATATCTATCTGTGTATATGTTTATTTCTCTCTCTCTCTCTCTCTCTCTCTCTCTCTCTCTCTATATATATATATATATATATATATATATGGAGCCTCTGTGGTACAGTGGTAGAGCGTGCGTTTCGTACACGGGTGGACCAGGGTTCGCGCCCCGCCAGGATTATAAAATTTGGGAGTGTTCACCCGACCACGTACTGCATTGGCGGACACAAGGGGTGTTGTGGTTGAACCAGTGTCGCTTACTGTAAAGTATGCTTGCACCCAGTCGGCTTGCGCGGGCCGATTACACTTGGTTCACAGACTACACATACATCCAAAGCCACTCCAACACTACAATTACACTTACAAGCACTTCTCACCCTACATACAATCTCTACCAGACAGCCTAAGCCACTTGGTAGAGATACATTGGCTGTATCATCCCGACTTCGGTCGGGATAGGCCGGTCCTGCAGTGGATACTCAAACGGATGATGATGATATATATATATATATATATATATATATATATATATATATATATATATAAGGGTGTCCGTCAAACTGGTGTTTAAGTTTGAAGCTGATAATTTGTAATGTGGTCCCCCCTCAAACTGTTACACCTAATGAATGAAGTATATATGCAAAATTTCAGCAATTTACGCCAACATTCAATGGTTGCCCAATGAGGGTAAAGTTTTCGATATCTCGCTCAAGTATCTTTATTTTGGCTTTTCATAATAACAGGGTCTTCTGGTTGGATGATTTTATAAAAATTCTTGATAGTCTTGTTCCACATGTGGTTTATGACTACCAGACAGTAAATTTATTATTATTTTCAGTAATTGAATATTGGACAACCTTTGGGTAAAGTTGAGCAGTTTAACAAACTTTCGATCATCTGGGAACACTACTCCTTTGTGTGCCATCACTGTCACATTGTACCAACTTTTTCTAAAACATTGTCAAACATCTGTTCAGCTTTATAATATTGCTCAATGCTCTCAATGCTCATCTTTATAATATTGCTCGCTGCTCACCTGTGCTGTTCTGTTTGCATATCAGATTGGTCGACAACATTCCGATTCTCGGGAGAAAGTTTGGCAGAAGCAGCTCCTTCAGGCATAATAACACGTAGTGCCACCCAAATTTGGATGATTGGTCCAGCATCAGAAAAGTTTCAAGGAATGAAACTTCGTCTTTTTCCATCAACATTAAGCTCATGGTAACACAGTCAGGGACAGCTCAGGGTGTGTTGTAGCTGAAGCTCCCCACATGTGGTCAATGGCTCGTATCCCAACAACAACTGAGAGGAATGCCATTGAGAAACTTGAAAAATTGTTTTACCAATGGCAGAACCTGCAGAGGAACATTATTCGCAGAATTCAGATCCAGATAGCTAATGAAACTTCTCTGCGTGAAAATTTGGAAAAACCTGTTTGATATAGTACATGTGAATGCTATGAAAATGATAACTACTGCTGAAGACAAGGCTTTCTTAGAAGACCAACGAGGGCCACCCATAGGCTATATGGGTAGTGGGGACAATGCATTAGCTGCAAAAGAGGATGGGAAGGTAAAAAGACTGAGGAGAAAGGAATATCTCAGAAATAAAAAAAAGGGAAGCAGGAGACAGAATTTCTCAGCTGAAGCACATGAACTGATTTCAGAAGACGATTTGCCTACACTAGTAGACAATGACTTTAAGGCTAAATTTGAACCATCTTGCTCACTAAGGAGTACCAAACAGCGGCCTGTGTCTATTGTTACAACAGAATTAAGTGCTGCACTTGATAGCGCCAATGTTAGCAATCATAATGCAACTTTTTTGGCTGAGACTGAAAGAAGCCTTGGACATGATAACTCTAGTTTAGCTGTCAATCCTGAGTCAATCTGAAGAGCAAGATTGAAGTTTCGTGAACAGACGGCCCAAGCTGGAAAAACTAACTTTGATGCATCCGTATGCCTAGTAGTGCACTGGGATGGTAAAAATGTTGCCGGATATTACAGGTAGGGATAAAGTTGACAGGTCGCCAGTCACTACAGTAGGGATAAAGTTGACAGGTCGCCAGTCACATCAGGATTTCTCGGCGTCCCAAAATTTCCAAATGGTATGGGTGAAACAACTAGCAATGCTGTTGTTAAAATGTTGAGAAAGTGGGATATAGAAGATCAGGTGAAGGCCATTTGTTTTGACACCACACTCACAATTACTGGCAGACTAACGGGGCCTGTAGTGCGATAGAGAACAGCCTTGACAAAAACCTGTTTTACCTGGCATGTCGACACCATGTACAAGAAGTTGTGATCGGAGATGCATTCAAATACTGTTTTGGTTCACCATATAGCCCTGATATTAGCTTGTTCAAGCGTTTTCATCATTTTTGGCCACAAGTTGACAAGAGTCAGTTTCAAACAGCAAACGATGATCCAATCTGCTTTGAAGGCCTGAAGAAATGTACTGACTTGAAGGACGATGTTATAGTTTTCGCAAAGCAAACACATCTGTCAAGTCAGCAGGTTCGTGATGACTACCGTGAATTGTTAGAATTAATGGTACTTTTTGTGGGTGATACTCCATCAGGCGGTATATGATTCGTGGCCCCTGGAGCGATGCATACTGTAGAGTTAGATGGATGGCCAAGTTGCTGTACTGCGTAAAAATCTGGATGTTCAAACAGCAGGTCAAGTTAAATGCCAGTGAAGAAACTGCACTGAGGGAAATGAACCTCTTTGGATGCCTGCTGTACACAAAAGTTTTGATACTGTGCCCAATTCCAGCACCTGCCCAGCCAACGATCTTGCCTTTCTGAAGCTGGTGAAAAACTACAAGACTATCAACATAGGCATTTCGTTTGCTGCAGTTAACGCATTCCTCAGACACCTATGGTACCTGAGTGAGGAGCTAATTGCCCTTGCGTTTTTTGATGATGATCAGCGCTTTGAAGAAAGATGGTTCTAATGAACCACCCAAACGATTCCCAATGGAGCCAAGCAGAATTTCTGAAAATGAACTTCATGACTTTCTCACAAACAGTACCATGTCATTCTTAGGCAAACTTGGGTTGAATGCAGCCTTCCTCACACAAGTGGATCCAGACAGTTGGCAGTCACTTGAAGATTTTCAGTGAACGAAGAAATTCGTCAGCACTCTGGCGGTGGTGAATGACTAGGCTGGGCGAGCTGTGAAATTGGTGCAGGGATTCAATACCTCCATCACAACAAGTGAAGAACAGAAGCAGTACCTGCTGTAGGTTGTTTCCAGTCACAGAGTAGAGTCCCCAGCAACTAGAAAGTCTTTGCTTATCGAGGATGAAATTCCGCAGTAGTGTTTTCAAGGGAGTTATGTTTACTGTTTTGACTGTTGAAAACATGGTGTGAAACAGCTGCAATAAACGCATGGCAAAATAGTACTGACTTGGTGTGAGAAACATTTAAGTAATGAAGAGCGAGGATAAACTGCCATCAGAGAAAACTTTTAACTTCAAACCTCTTGAGCAACCTTTAAATATGCATCAAAAATTTTAAAATCACTGTGAACTACAGTCAGTAAAAATAACAAAGGGGAGGGTATTGCAGAAGAAATTTAGAAGTTTACTTTTGATGGGCATTCTATATATATATATATATATATATATATGTCAGCAGCAGCAGCAGCAGCCGTTTGAGTGTCCCCTAGCGGGGACGATACAGCCCTTGTATCTCCAACAAGTGGCTTAAGCTGGCTGGTAGAGATTGTATGTAGGGTGAGAAGTGCTTGTAAGTGTGATTGTAATGTTGGAGTGGCTTTGGACATGTGTGTAGTCTGTGAACCAAGTGTAATCAACCCATGCAAGCCAACTGGGTGCAAGCATGCTTTATAGTGTGTGACACTGGTTCAACCACATCACCCCTTATGTCTGCCAAAGCAGTACGTGGTCGGAAGAATGCTCCTAAACTTTATTGCTCTATCGGAGCATGAACCCTTATTCTCCAGTGTACGAAAATGCACGCTCTACCAGTGTACCACAGAGGCTCCCCTAATAAATATATATATATATATATATATATATATATATATATATATAGATACAGAGAGATATTGATATATATATATATATATATATATATATATATATATATATCGATGTTTTTGATATAATACAGAGTTTTACCTCTAATACTCCTAGATGGTTCCATTCCACAAAAAAGCCTATTTGAGTGAAATTAGATGCAAATCTAATGACGTTTAGAGGTGGCTGAAGGACTTCTAACTGCAGTGGACTCGACAAGTCACACCATTAGTGTGGTTCATAGGTATCGACCATTACCATATATAGCATGGGTCAAAATTAATAATCCGGGTGCTTACTGATGCACGGGGTCTCGCAAGTACATAGTTGTGTGGAAAGTCTGTGGCAATCTGGTCTTCAGTCTGGTCTTCGGTGTGTCGCGTGACAGGTCTGTGTGAGTGTGCGTCTGATATAGCGTGATTGTGTGAGCATGTGTGATACTGTTTTAATATTTTCTCTGTAAATTTACACCTACATACTACACTAATATTGCATCATATGACATTATTTAACCTCTTTTCCTTTGCTCGTTTGTAGACTGTGTCTATAATGGAAATGCAGTCCCAGGATTTTCTTGTCAGCTTCATAGAAGGGATAGAAGGAAGTAAACTTCCGTAAGAGAAGCAAGTACTTGGACACTTTTTGTATAGTCATCATGGTCTCAGAGAGGAGATCTAACAACAACAATTGAGACCGTCCAGTGAGATGAAGTGTTCTGGTCTACGGCCAGGATCCCAACCAAGCATCGACAGGACTCCATCAAGAAGCTTGAGAAACTATTATTTGAATGGAAAGGACTAAGAAACGCAAGAATCGATGTACTAACATCCAAAGAGCCAATGAAGCCACGTTCTCAGCCAAGGACATGCGATAGCTTTGAAGCTTATCGATAATCAAGAGGATAAAGCCTTCCAGGAATCTCAGCGAAAGAAGGGACGGCTTGGCTCTATGGGAGAAGCTGACAAACTATTGTTTCAACAAGAACTGAAAAAGGATGAAAAGCAAGAATTGCAGGTGGGAAGGAAACATCAGTCACAACTTTACAACAATGCAATGTTGGAGAGAGCAATTCTGGAGAGCAGCAGAGAGTCTGAGGAAAGTGCATTTGAAGAAACAGGTTCCAGCGAAAGTATTTCCCTTCACCACAAAAACGATGACATCAAATTGTTATTTCACCAGACCTGGCTGCTATGCTTAATGAAAATGGGTTAAGTGACAGGGCAGCCATGATGATCATCTTTGCGGCCACAAGAGCTTTCGGACAAGACCCTTAAAACCTTGCCCTGAACTAGATCGACCGTACAACGTCAACGTCAACAACACTGGGAAGCAGCTGCCACCATCTTCAAAGAGTCATTTAAGCCAAATATGGCCCTTACGGTCCACTGGGATAGTAAACTTATGCCTGACCTCACAGGCAACCAGACGGTAGATAGGTTGCCCATTTTGGTCTCAATGATTGGGAAGAAGTTGCTGGAGATACCAAAGATATCACACGGAAATGGACAAGCTATGCCGCAAGCTGTACATCAAATTCTCCACGAATGGGGGCTGGAAAACTTGGTTCATGCTATGTGCTTTGACAAAACTATTTTTTTTTTTACTTGTCAGACTCTGGGCAAAGGCTTCAGGGCCAATTCCCAAGTCCCAGAAGTCCTACTTGGGGCCCAGTAGTCCTCCTACATCTCCACATGTCACCACTTCGGCACTAACACCCACCATCCATATTAAATACATGCTAGGGCTACCTCAAACAGGACTGGTGTACTAGTATTAGCGGGGGTACTTTTTTGACATGTCGGGGGGTCATCTGGTAGATCAGAAAAGTCTGCTTTTTAAGAAATTCAAATCCTTAAACTGTTCCCTGCCCCAGCCGGGATTCGAACCTGGGTCCATTAGGACTGCAGGCCGCCTCTCTACCGATTCTGCCACCACCTCCCCCAAAACAACAACACAAGCTGATCATCTGGAGCTTGCGTAATTCTTGAGCGGCTTTGGGAGAGGAATCTTCTTCATTTTGCCTACTGGCACCACATTCTCCAGTTAGTCTTGGTTGCTGTCTTTGCGGAATGCTTGGGGTCCTCCAGTCCAGTGGACGGGAAATTCTTGTGTTTCAACGGTTCTAAGCACAATGGACATCCATTGACCAAGAAAGATTTCAGAATGCCTTCTCAGATTATTTCATTGCATCTGAGCCTGACAATGTCCGTAATGACGTCATTGTCATCAGTGAACAGCAATTATGCGATCACCAACCCCGGGACAACTGTTACGAGCTGTTCAAGCTGATGCTGATCTACCTTGGAAGCGCACCTCGTTGGGCATAGTTCAGAACTCCTGAGCCTATGCACCATGCTCGCTGATTGTCCAAAGCTAATTACAGCCTCAAAGTTTGGTTTTTCCGGTCTCAGTATCGCCTAACAGCAAGGGAAGCCAAACAATTGTGAGATCTTACTACATTTCTGGCTCAGATCTGCATCAAGGCCTGGTTCCAAGCACCTCTGACTTCCAGTGCAGCTAGGAATGACCTCCATTTCCTTCAACAACTTCATGCATACCCTCAGCAAAACATCGGGGCAGCTACATTGCACAAAATGGCAGAACATTTATGGTACCTGTCAGAAAATCTTTCTAAACCCCTTTGATCCAGAGGTGGATTTGACCACAAAGCATGCTTTTCTGGAAGCTTCTACAGAAAATGAAGGAGAGAAGGACCCGCCAAAGCGAGTGGTGTTAGACCTCAAGGATGTGTAACTAATGGTGCTTGTTGATTTTGCCTCGAAGCAAAGCAGAAAAGTCCTTGTGATATTGGGCATACCAGATGGATTCGTAGACGAAGACCCTGGTACAAAGAACGACAGGGATGACTTCAAGGCTGCTCAGGCGATCAACGACCATATCGAAAGAGGTGTAGCCTTAATACAGGAAGCAACGAGGTCAGGAAACTTTCGAAACGAGGAACCGTTGTAGTATGCCCTCCATGTTGTTGTGCAGAACCAGAGAGACTATCCTGATGCAAAGAAATCAACTCTGCTGAAAAGGTAACCATGATATTAAACCATGATAATAAACGCCAGTAACAGAAAGATTCACATGATTACCCTTCTCAATTGTTTGTACATATTTGTACTATACAATGATTTCAATGAAAGAGAAACAAGCTTTTAAACAATTATTTTTTGTTTCTCTAATGAATGTGCGACATAGAGTGGACACTTGCCGCCTGTACGGGTGCTTTGTAGGATACACTTTTGAGAGCTATGAGCCACTCCTAAATAATAACGTATACTACGCAACGTCACGCAAAATGTTATTTCATAAATTGGAATTCTCTGATTGGGTCAGGTATAATATACATTTTTATATGAGGTTTTCAGCCTCCAAAAGGGTCATCCAAATGTATGTGTATATACGGTACACACACACACACACACACACACATATATATATATATATATATATAGATAGATAGATAGATACATTATATAGATAGATAGATATAGATAGATATACAGATAGATAGATAGATATAGATATACAGAAAGATAGATAGATAGACAGATATATCATCTATCATCCAATCGTACCTTGCGCCATGAGGAGCGTAGGAGCCCGGGGCTAGGCAAGTTGGTCCTGGCATATAAATGAGTGTCAAGCCTCATTCATCTCTAAGTGGCATAACGTGAGCAATAAATCCCAGTCATCCCTTGGATATAAACCTGTACCGGATCAGTAGGCCACAAAAAAAAAAAAAAAAAAAAAAAATCAGATTGGAGCACTCCACTAAACCATCAGGCGCCATAATCTGTTTATATGGTTACCACCTAGTAAATGGTTTCCTGGTGTACAGGAAACCATTTGGCTTGTCACTCAGTGTGGTCACCCATAGGCAGAAGAGGAAAGAATGAAGGAATGAAAGACAGGAGAGGAAGGAAGGAAGAGGGGAGAGGGCAGACATAACATATATATATATATATATATATATATATATATATATATATACATATATATATATATATATATATATATATATATATATATATATATTGTTACGTATTCATGGCTTTAGTTGAATACCTTAACAGAGAAGAACAAAAACATTCTTCATTCTAATACCCACACTAAAGATAAACAAACATGGAAAAATAAACACGAGGCTTAAATATGTATACAATATAATTCACTTAACTAACTCTCAAATTACATACGAGTTAGTGTGACTGGGGATGACAAATAATAGGATTTAAATCCTAATATCCTTGCACTTATTCTGCGGTCCCCTAACAGCCTGTGACTTCTAGTCTAAGTGTGGTTCACTAACCTCATACGAAAAACCAGAACCCCCTTGTGAGGTCTGTTAAATTATCTGGACTTCGTCAGAACAAGGCTGGAGCGCACCAGTAGTCTTCCCCGTCTCCCTCACACTAACTAACTATGGACTTTTTTTTTTTTTTTTTTGCCTATCGACCATTGGGGCCGGAGCCCCTGGTCATTAAGGCAAAAATATATATATGTATATACATTGATACATATATACCTACATATACGAACATATATATATACAACATACATACACACATCCACGCACATGAACATACACACTTTCATGCACACGTACATATATATAATAATTTTTATTTTATTATTTTTCTGTATTTTTATTTTTATTTTATTTAATTTCTTTATATTTTTAACCTTATATTACTTATAAATAAAAATGCCTAATCTAAAGACCCTAAAACTAATCACCTAACAGACAAATCGCTAACCTATACTAAATCCTAAGAAACAAATAACTAGACCTACACTAATGGTAAAAAAGCCTCGACCAAGAGAACACCATCGACTGCAGATATGAAATGCCTTTCTACATTACATACCTGCACTCATCACCTGGCGACTGTCAGTCGAGGGACAACCTAATATAGGGGACATCAATATATGAAAGGGAACCAGACGAGTCAGGAACATTTCCATATAGGTAAGCTGTCGGCCCTAATTAGAATAACTTAAGCAAGATGATATAATGTATTTGCATAATTTATACAAAAAGTGAAGATCCTCGCCCAGCAGACCACCATCGACTGCAAGTGCCCAATACCTTCCTATATTGCACACTTGCACTCATCAGCTGGTGACTGTTAGTCGAGGAACGAGGTTTAATGTAGGGGACATCAATATTCGAAATAGGTCAGTGGGAGGAGGAACTATTTCAAATACATCAACTGTCAACCCTAATTAAGAGTACAATATATACATATTTACAGTTGATAAAAACCATAACCAAACAGTAATAAAATCACATCACTCTGATCAGTCCGGTCTTTCTCAAGAAAGTCATCAATTTATCAGTCATAACAACGTCCCCATCACCCAGGATGATGGAAAGGGTGAAGGGGACGTCTACTGCGCCACAGTAATTTATAAGTGAAGCACGTTCACGAATAAATCGCCGACAGTGCAGGATGATATGACTGATAGATAACACAGCATTACAGATGTCACAGTGCGGTGGGAAGCGTCTTTCCATATATGGTTTCATGTGAGTTAAAACAGTGGCATTGAGCCGTATTCTCGCCAATACTTTTTCTTCCAGGCGACTGGGGCGGTTGGCGGTGTCCCAGTAGCCCAGGTGCGGCTTACAAGTTGGAATATTTAGTCTGGTCCACTGACCTTGCCACAGAAGATTTATTGATTTCTTCCCGAGAGAGAGACTCGACCGTAGATCACGAGGAACGTCCCAAGTTTCCTCGAGCTCTACAGCCGACTTTGCAAGTAAGTCAGCCTGCTCATTGCCGTAGATACGACAATGACCAGGCACCCAGATCAGCGTGAATGACTTGTTGCATGAATGCAGCTTATTAACATGCCACCATGGATCTCGTGTGAGTCCGTAGTGCAAGAAGCAATTGCGTGAAGGGCTGATTTCGAGTCTGAAAATATGACAAATGAGTCATGCCTAGAATTGAGAGCATAGTCTATGGCTTTGTCAATAGCAAAAAGTTCGGAGGTAAACACAGATGTATGAGTCGGCAACCGATACCTGAGGGCACATTCAGTCGACCACACACTTCCACCCACACATTCACTCGACTTGGAGCCGTCAGTGTACAAGTGATGGGACCCCAAGTGACGAATGATGATGTTACGAAACAAGTGGTGGACCTCCGCCTCCGGCGCCTTGGCCTTTGGTGCAGGGAGCCATGTAACATCAACAGTAAAGCCGGGTGGCTCCCAAGGCGCTATACATTTTAACACCAACTTGTCACAGTGACAGGGGTCCACACCAAGCTCCTGAGTCAGTAAAAGGAAGCGAACGGCAAGTGGCTGACGCACCCCCCCCAGAAGGTGGTGGTATTGATCCAGGGGGGTACAGGCCACATCGCCGATATTACTTTTCCTATATGTTTGAAGACCAAAGAACCACCAAGCCAGGTGGTCACGGCGAATATGGAGGGGAGGCACATTCGCCTCCACTTCCATACGAGCTACACGAGTACACCGTACAGCTCCAAGACACATTCGCAAACATTTATTCTGTAGCACATCCAATCCTTTCAGGTGGCATTGGATGCTGAGCCATACACCTGTGCGCCATAGTCTAGCTTCGATCGAATAAGGGACTCATACACCATTAATAAAGATTTTCTGTCGGCACCCCATGTAGTACCCACTAGGTACTTGAAGACATTTAACGGTTTATCACAACAAGCAAGCAGAGTATTAACGTGAAGTTTAAAATTCATTCTACGATCAAAATGTTTTCCTAAAAACTTTATAGAATTTTGAAAAGGTACTGCCTGATTATCCAAAGTTAAGCACAAATTAGGTACGTTACGAGTCGTAAAAACTTACGGACGGAGAACTTAAATCCCCACTGCAAGGCCCATTGGTGGACGGAGTCAAGGGCTGCTTGAGTCCAGCCAGCCAAAAAATTGTGCATTATGGGAAGAGTGCCATATTGCACAATCGTCAACGTAGAGCGAGTATTTAAGATTACTCGGGGTGGGAGCTGATGACAGAATATCATTGATCATAATACTAAATAAAGTAGGACTAAGCACACTTCTCTGTGGCACCCTGTTTTCCTGGATAAATATATCCGATGTTACGTTACGGGGCAATTTGACAGAGAAAGTCCTGTCCCTGAAGAAATTTGAAATAAAAATAGGCAAATTTCCCCTTAAACCATAAGTATAGAGCTTCATTAGTATACTGTGTCGCCATGTCATGTCATAGGCTTTATGGATGTCCAAGAACACCCCTATCATGAATTCTTTATTGGCAAATGCCTGTGAAATACAGTGCTCCAAATTCATTAAATGATCTAATGAACTTTTGTATTTATGGAAGCCACATTGTTGATCATTTAACAAATTCTTCGACTCTAAAACAAAAAGAAGCCTATTTACCATACGTTCCATGACCTTACATAGACAAGAAGTCAACACAATAGGACGAAATGAAGTGGGATTGATAAGACGACCAGCCTCTTTGGGTATCGGTATGACATGCGCAAAGTGCCATGAGTTTGGGAACGTTCGAGACGCCCAAATCTCATTGTACAATGCTAACATCTTAATCAGGTTGTCCTGATTAAGATGCTGGATCATACCGTACATGATGGTGTCTGATCCAGGGCTGGTGTCTTTACAGGATTTAAGGGCAAGGAGCAGTTCATCTAGCAAAAACTCTTGGTTGTACGGGGAGTCTACATCTTCTGTGGCAAAGTCTAATAGTTGTAGCTCAGCCATGCGTTTATGGTGTTGAAAACGCGGGTCGTAATTGGCTGAGCTACTTACATGAGAAAAACTCCTGGCAAGGATGTTAGCAACGTCCACGGGCTCGTCATAGATGTTATTATTAACCTGCAGGGTGGTGACAGGGAAATATGGGCCTTTATTATTTAATATTCTTATAGTGGACTAGACATTACGTAATGGTGTTGTACGAGTCACCGTGGTCACAAAGGACCGCCAGGAGTTACGTTTGGCCCTTATTATTATTCTCCTTGCCTCAGCCCGTGCCTGTTTGTATGCAATAAAATATTTCTCAGTGGGCTGACTATCAAAAATCCTGTATCTCCTATTGCATTTTCTTAATGCTTGTCAGCAATCCGGTGTCCACCAATGTGCTCTATGCTTCGCATGAACTGTAGAAGTCTTGGGAATAGCAGCCTCAGCTGTGTGTAATATGGAAGTAGTTATATTTTCGACCTTAACATCTATGGTCTCCCCAGATATATCTAAATTGGCGATCCTTGAGAAGGATCCCCAATCTGCTTTCTTATAGTTCAATTTTGGAGGTGGAGGGTCCGAAATGATGTCGCGTGTATAAGAAAGACAGATGGGTAAATGATCACTTCCCAAGGAGTCGTTGTAAGGGTCCCATGAGAAATCTTGATGTATACCAGGGGAGGGCAAAGATAAGTCAATGACCGAAAAGTTACCAGTACGATCATCTACACGAGTCGCTCTATCATCGTTCAGAAGACAGGTTGGCTACTTCCTCCCCACGACCATCAATCCTCAAGCTACCCCATTGATAGTGATGGGCATTAAAGTCGCCCAACACTAACTTCTTCCCAGGTAGATGTTCAACTAGTGAATTTAAAGCATCACTATCAATGGGGCCGTGTGGAGGACAGTACAGAGAGCAAATAGACAGATACGTGTTATTAAATTTTACTCTGCATGCGACAGCTTCCAGAGTAGAATTTAGAATCACTTCCGTTTGTGGATGTGATTTGTGTGTGTACATGGCAACTCTGTGACCTTCATATCTTCTATACGAGTGGTAGTGTTTGAACTGTGGAGGATCAGGATGATCCTCCAGGCGCGTCTCCTGTAAACAAACAACGTCTGGCCTGTGTAGTGAAAGCAAGATTGCTATGTTTGGTAACTTATTCCCGACACCTCTACAATTCCACTGTAATACAGTGAAAGCGACAGTTTAAGATTTACGAGGGTGGCCAGTGCTCTTAGTTTTTTTATGCCGCCCACCACCAGGCGAGTGGCTACCGGGGGACCTTTCCCGGTGCTTGGTCGTGGAGATCTCCATATCTCATCAATAACAAGGCTCCCAGAATCCACCGAGGAAGAGCTATTCTTTCTCTCCCTCGCTGAACCAGGAGTGGGAAGGACATGAGGACGTGACTGTTTGGTGAGGGTGGTCAAGTTAATCTTGTCAGACTTGTCACACTTCTGTTTTGGCCGCACTGACTGCAAAGGAGCAGCGGCAGCCTGAGAGTATGAAGTGGCAACAGGGATGTCTGTCAGAGAGTTGGAACGTACAAGAGGCTTAGACTGAGAGGTAGGGCATGGGGCATGAGGAGCGAATGTAAGGTCAGTCTGTGTCTCCACGGTGCACATCACAGGACGGGACACAACCACCGATGCATAGGAGAAATGAGGTTTGGGAGTTGCATGCAACTCCACCTTCCTGGCATCGTAAAAGGATATGCCCTCCGTCGCTTTCACTGTGCAGACCTCTTTCTCCTCCTTCCACTTGGGACAGACCCGAGAGGAAGTTGGGTGAGCACTCTGGCAGTGAAAGCAACATTCATTCTCTGATGTACAGTGGTCAGCAGAATGGCCTACAGCCGCGCACTTGCCACATACTAGGTTAGAAGATTGACAAGCCTTTTCATGGTGTCCATAAATCTGACATTTTGCACAACGAAGGGGGTTCAGGATGTATGGTCTGAAATTGAAAATTTCGTATCCAACTTTCACGTTGGCTGGAAGAGATACTTTTCCAAAAGTCAAAACAATTGTTGCTGTCTTCGTCCTTATGCCTTCCGAAAATCTTGTAATTAATCTGGCCTCTATTACATCTTGCTGAGTAAGTTCCTGTACGATTTCTTCCTCATCCATAAGCACCAGATCCCTGCAGGTGATAACACCCTTGCAGGAATTCATGGAGTTGGGGATCGTCGTCTGGACATCGTAACTGTGGAACTTCCTCAGTTTCAGCAAATCCTTGACCTGGGCAGAATTGATAGTCTTTACCAAGAGATCTCCACTTGCAAGTTTTTTAACTTGTTCCACCTCACCTGCACACCCATCAGTCACCTTCTTGATGATGAAGAGATTGAGGCTGGACACGGGAGTAGAACCAACCGTGTGAAGGATGAATGAGGCATTATGTACACTGATGTCAAGCGCTCGGGTCCAAGGCCGTTCAGTCAGGGGACAGTCCATCTGTTGGTCAGTCGGGGGTCGGTCAAGACTACCTCCCCTCCTGTAGGGAGGGGAGGCAGTATGGGCGTCCGCCATAGAATCCACTCCCCCCTAGTGGGGGAAGTGGGAAGGAGATGAGAAACAAACAAGGGACAAAATACCCGGGGCAAAACACCTAAGGGTAAGATTGCCCTCTCAAACCACTCCAGGGAGGCCCGACCGTGTTGCTTCACGCCCCAGAGCGATCAGTGGGGGGGACCCTCCGTGGGCGAGTAAGCAAAGGTAATCTTAGTAAATAGCTATAGACACTATATCTCTATCAAGGGTAGGGAGGAATATGAGAACTAGCTAACCTAACTTTTATTCGTCCTATGTACAAAACTAATACCGGTGAGGCAGCCCTGAAAACTAGAGGAGAGCCAGAAAAACACATCCAAACTCTCTGCGACCATGCATAAAAGTCAACTATGGACAGCTACCCCAACCTTATATATGGCAGCCCAAAGCCAGAAATAGTGGGAATCACTCCCATCATGCATCACTTCTCTAAACACTCTGCTCCATAGATGATGCTGGATAAGAAAGCATTTAACAAACATTAACAAACAATACAAACATAATTTACATTGTAACTTGCAATACTTTGGTAATAGAAACTCCGTGTACAAACAGCTAGATAAGGAGTTTATTACAAATTCACAGTAAAATAGTCTGCCCGTCTAGGCTGCCTGGTATCAACTGATGCAATAACGCCGTCTTCAGGCGTGGGAAAGCGTGCTGACCTAGCAAGTTTAGTGGGGGCATGTATGCATTGGGGGGGGACATATATACATTGGGGGTAGACATATTGTGGAGGGGGTACACTACTCCCCCGGGTAGCGGAGATGGTGTCTCCTGACACCAGGAGTTAAATGGTGTTTGATTATAGTAGGAAGGCAGGACCGGGGAGGTTTGTACAAGGGATAAGTATGATACAGGGGCAGTAGGGGAGACATGGCCATGTTGAGGGGAGGGAATTAGAAGGATATATACATATAAGATATACAAGGAGTAAGACAGAATGGGAATTACACAATAATAGTTTGATACATGATAAACAAGGAGTAGATATGAGAGTTCTATTGTTCTTCCTTCATTTTTTTTTTTTTTTTTTGTATTTCCTGTAGGATACACTGTCACTCAGTAATGCATGAAAGAAATACCATCATATTCTAGTAGGCAGAGTGCTGTCCACAGTTTGTTAATTGTCAGATGGCATCGGTAGTCACTGAATGTGAGGGCACTAAGTACAGGGAGTTTCTACGTCGGGTGTAGGGCGTACTATGCCTGTAGCGACTCTGATTTCCTGGAGTCGACGTTCCATTTTTCTGACACAACAATGCACTGCGCAGATGATGAGTAGAAAACCTATGAAAGCGATAACCACAGGGGGAAACACAACTGTTGGATAAACCCATGAACGGCTGAAGGCCAGAGAAAATTGATCCATAATGAAATCACTGTCATTGAGGAAGGTTAGCATGCGCAAGTTAGGGGAGGTGATGGTAATGTTGGCAGATGGTAGGGTAGAAGGCATGTCGATTGGTTGAAAGATGTCATAGGAGTGTTTACGAACAGCCTGGTGATAGCGAGTGGCGTAAGTGATGACGGACTCTGATTTGACGGTACAATAGTCAGGTGCTTTGTAGAGACCACTAGCGGGGACGGATCGAACCGAAGAACCAGAACACATGATTGTGACAGAGATGGGAACAGCAAAGAAGAAGTACTGGACATGGTTGAGGTGAGCATGGTGGACCGGGAGGTCAGGAGCTGGGACAAAAGAACAGGCCGAGTAGATGGAATGGTTGCGAACTAAAGCAAACTCACAGGGTGTAGCACTGCTAGGGAAGATAGCAAAAAGGTGGGCAGCACAGAGACGAGAGGTCGGAGTAAGGGAGGAACATTGCTGGAGGTCTGTGGAAGAAAGGAAGGCAACGGA
Organism: Coenobita brevimanus; assembly: GCF_032717465.1. Lineage (NCBI taxonomy): Eukaryota > Metazoa > Arthropoda > Malacostraca > Decapoda > Coenobitidae > Coenobita > Coenobita brevimanus. The sequence continues at coordinate 13,319,107 of NC_137022.1, read as the reverse complement.
AAGATGATCATGGGAGAGGAGGAAATATTCTGAAGGAACAGATACCTGTAACAAGGAGTTGTTGAGGCGGAAAGGGAAGGGAATGATGTGGAAAAGGTTAAAGGTTATGGCAGAACGGAGAGGAATATGGACGACGACGTATGTGGTGAGAAGAATGGCTTCGGGAACAGGATAATAATAATCAAGGGAGGAGTAAGGGAGGACTGGGGAGAGACCGAAGGTGGAGTGAGCCCATTCCAGGACAGAACGGAGAGCTGAGACAGGTACTAAGTCGGCAGTGACACGTCCATTGATAGCATCGACCAGGATACGAACCAAGGCAGAGACTTGAGACAAGAGAGAGTCAATGGCTAGTTGGAGATTATCCATGTTGAGTTTGAGGTAGAAGAACTGAGAGATAACGTTGAGATCTGAAAGGTGGCGTTGTAAGATATCGGTGAAAGTGTTTAGAGTGGACATGACTTCATTGAGTTGGGTTGTGAGCTTCTGTAACATAGTATGTTGGATTTTAATGACTCAGCGTTGTGATTCTAGGGCTGAAGCTAAATGAGTGAGATCAGATTTGAAGCCAGAAATGTCACGGGCTGTAGCAACGCCAAACAAGCCACTCAGAATCTCACTGCCGAAGTCGAATAGACCTCGTTTCACACGAGAACGACCCACGGGTGTCTGAATGGAATATGTGTCATTGAGCTCAGTGAATCTGTTACTTATGTATAGCAATTGCCAGGAGAGTGGGAGGAAAAGGTTATAGAGATACTCATTCGGGTTGTGTGTCCCCATGAGGGCCGTGAGATAGTTTCTGATTCCGTGGAGCTGGTGCGCATAGGCAGGTAAGGCAATGGCTACGTCGACCAGGGGCACAAGATCGTAGTGCAAAGAGGCTATGTCTTCGATAAGCATTACCTCGCCTCCCGAGCCGACCAAGGCCCCGGGACGTACTCCACCATCGTCCTGACCTGACTCAGACCCCAGGAGGGTCAGCACTGCCAGCAGGGAGATCGCTAACATCGTACCTAGAAAATCAGGGTAGAGTTAATGGGGGAGGTCGGGAAGAGGTTGATGGGCAGAGTGAAGTTTGGACCGATATTGATTGATTGATGAATGAGCAGGTGGAGGTGGAGAGGAAGGAGACTGAGGGATAGGTGGAGACAAGGTAGACTGAGGGATGGGAGGAGGGGAAGAGGGGGCAGTAGGTTGTGTAAGTGACTCTTCCAACACGAGGCCACGGGGTGCTCGCTTTAAGTCATCGACGTGGACCCATCTGGTGTCCCTAGTGGACAGGTCCTGGAGGTGAAATTTGTTGCCTTGTTGAGTGAGGACGCAGTGGAGCCCTGTAAATTTGTCATCCAACTTAGAGGAACGCATATGGGAATGAGCAAAGACAAGATCACCTACATTGATAGTGATAGGAGAGGCGGACTTATGTTGGGGCTGCAGCATGTCCTCCTGAGAGGAAGCCAAAGTGGATTGGACATACTGGTGGATTGTCTGGAAGATGGCCAATTTTAGTTTAACATAATCATCCATGTTGTAGATGGGTTCTGGCTTTGAGGATAAGAGAGAGTATGGGAGGTCCTTGTCAAAGCCAAAGAGGACGAAGAAGGGAGATTCAGCAATGGATGCATTGATGGAACTATTGATGGAGGATGCCACTTGGGGAATCCAGTCATCCCAGGACGAACTATGGGGGCCTAGATGTCTGAGGCACTCTAAGATTTTACGGTTGTGGCGTTCTACAAGGCCATTGGAAGCCGGATGGTTAGGCACGACATTGCACTTACTGATATGAAAGTGGCGACAGATCTCATTGAGAAGGCTATTGTTGAACTCTGTACCGTTGTCAGTAAGAATGGTATGAGGGGTACTGAATGGGCAAATTACGTGATCTACAAGGGCACGTGCAACGCTCTTCGCGAACTTGACAGAGAGGGGTACAAGGACACAATAGCGGGAGAAGTGGTCGACCGCTACGAACAAGTACTCAGCGCCAGATTCTGTGAGAGGCAGTTTTAAGAGATCGATTGAGACAGTTTCCCATGGTCGTGATGGGATTGGGTATTGTAAGAGAGGTGCTGGTAAGCCGGTTGATCCTTTGTGGCGGTGGCAGGAGAGGCAAGAGTCACAGTGGGCATTGATATCACGGCGCATAGTTGGCCAATAGTATTTGAGACGTGCTTTGCGCAAGCATCGGTCTTTACCTGGATGGGAAGCTTGAGGAGTATTATGAACAATATGAAGAACTTTTGGTATGAGGGCAGTGGGGACAACAAGTTGGCGTACTTCGCGATTGGGCATATCCTTGCCTGTTAGCAGTGTTTTCCTGTACAAGAGATCATCATCTAGCATGAACTCATCTATTGATACTGGCAGAGTAGGTAAGGTCGAGGCATTGCCAGATTCTAGGAAATAAATGACTTTGGACCACATGGGGTCTTGGCACTGAAAGTTTCGAACAACTTCTGACGTTAGTGTAGTGTTTTCAGTTACTTCATGCTGCAGTGATGTTATAGCTGTTGCTACGTGACGTGAAAGTGCGTCTGCGACTACATTCAACTTGCCTGGTACATATTGAAAAGTGGGATTAAAGTCCTGGATGATGACAGACCATCTAGCTAGTCTACCTGTTAGGTTGCGATTCTTGAACAAATCACATAGTGGAAGGTGGTCTGTTTGGATATGCACTGGATAACCATAGACTATATCTCTGAAATGTTTCAAGGACCAGATTACCGCTACCGCTTCGAGATCTGTGACACTGTAGTTACGTTCAGTGGTTGTAAGGGTGCGACTAGCACATGCTATTATGCGCATCCTTGATGCTTCATCGAGCTGCATCAAAACGGCACCAAGTCCAGTGTCTGAGGCGTGTGCAGAGAAGGAAGGGTGTGGTATATTAGGGAATGCTAGAACAGGGGCATTTACAAGAGCTGTCTTTAGCTTTTGGAAAGCCTGTGACTGGTCGTTAGTCCAAACAAAGGGCACATTCTACTTGAGTAAGTGGGTCAGAGGAGCGGCGATCTGTCCATAATCCCGGATGAATCGACGATAATAGCCACTGAGGCCCAGGAAACTTTGTACAGCGTCGGTAGTGGTAGGTTCTGGGAAGTTAATGATCGCCTTAGTTTTATCCTCATTAGTATGAATGCCTTGTGCATCTATGACATGGCCTAGGAATTTGATTTTCTTTCGGAGGAAGTCACATTTACTGAGATTGATTTCAGGCCTGCGAGCTGGAGGCGTTCAAAGACTTGCTGGAGTTTGGTAAAATGATCAGGGATGGATTTACTCACAATAATGATATCATCTAGGTAAGCAAAAAGAGAGTGTCCCATCATACCACTGAAGACTGAATGGATAAGTCGTATGAACACGGATGGAGCATTTCTCAGACCAAAAGGGAGTCTCTTAAACTGAAAATGTCCGGAAGGGGTGCTAAAGGCTGTAACTGGGCGAGAGGACTCTTCCATTTCGACCTGCCAGTACCCGCTGAGGAGGTCTAAAGATGAAAAGACTACGTTATTTTCACCAAGGGATTCTAGCAAATCAGTGAGGATGGGTAACGGGAAACGGTCTGGAACAGTGACAGAATTGACCTTACGATAGTCGACTACTGGTCTAAAGTTGTCGTCCTTTGGTACTAAGAAAAGTGGGCTATTCCATGGACTGACGGAGGGTTCAATAATGTCTTGGTCTAACATGTTCTGTACCATTTGATGTGTCTGAGTTCTCTGGCTGTGAGGAAATCGATACGCTGGTATGTAAATCGGCTGAGTTCCTGGTAGTAGTTCAATCGTATCTTTGACAAGGTCTGTTCTGCCCATCGGTTCACCGGGTAAGGCAACCACGTTTCTGTACGAGGTCAGAAGGTCGAGGAGTTGAGGAGTATTTTCTGGGAAATCTGTGCAAGTGAGATGTGAGAGCATATCGGGTGAATATGTCGGCGCAGTTCCCGTAGAGTTAATAGTACATACACCGATTGGCGTATCATCAGTCTGAATAGTAGGAATTGAGGAATCCTGGCACACCTTTACGGCCGCTGGGTATACTAGGAAGTCTCCAATCTTTACACCACTTTTAAGTTTTAGTGGAGCATTAGTGACATTGAGCAAGTACAGGTAGCATAAACTGTCCTCTAAGACTGTACACCACGCTGACTCATAAGTCAAGCCATTCACACAACACGTCTCAGGTAGTGTTAGTACATCCACTCCTTCTTTCGCACCGGCAACACAAACAGAGGCTTTGGTGAACTCATGCGGTAACAAAATTGTGCACGTATTCGTTACTGCACGTTTCGTCTCTGCGTGTTGGAGAAGATCATTCAGACTGTGTGAGGTAGGTAACTGAGACATGTCTGAGTCAGCGACAGTGTTGTCGGGAGAGGAGGTAAGAGCCATGTTCGAGGGCTGAGATGATGTATCAGGAGACATTGAGGAATTTATGTCCTTGCTCGCAGTCAGTAAAGGAATGATCTCTGTATTCTCAGATGATGATAGTGGTGGTTTGGGCTGGGTTGGACTTTTTGGTAGTGATAGGGACAGAGGTAATTGAAGGACTGATTTGAAGGTAAGAACAGGACGGGGACATTCCATAGTGTAAACCGGGAATCCAGAAATGTCTATACTACCACAAGCAGGGAATAATGCAATGGAGTGTTAAGCCATGGTGGAGAAACCAATAAAGGCATCTGCGGGATACTGCAAGTCATTAGTGACATGAAATTCAATGGGGATATGGGGCAAATCACTGTGGAGTTTGACCTCAGTGGTGACTCTTCCCTTAACCTTAAACTCTGAGCCGTTGACACCACATAGGCGAATGTCTGGTGGTTCTAGGAAACTGACGTGGTTGTGATGTCGATGAATAATTTGTAAGGAATTTTCGGAGATGAGATTTACTATAGATTCTGTATCCAAGAAGAATGACGTTGGAATGTCATGACTGCTTCCAAGAATGACTAAACCCGAGGATGTTATGGGACCTACATAGCGGATGGGGAGTTGGGTTTCTGGTTCTACGTGATATTGGTCCGATACGGGAGTGGCGCTTCCCCCGACTGTTGGCGGTTGAGGTAACGACAGTCCTCAGTGGTGTGAGTCGTGCTTGATTTGTGTAATTTGCAGTGTGGACGACGTGAGCGGGAAGGCGTACGCTGTCTGGTTTGGGATTGAGGACGTCTGTATGTACGGTCGCAACTGGATGCTCGATGTCCAGGATGACCACAGTGCCAGCAAAGAATCGAAGATTGTCTGTTCCGTCGGGCGCTAGATTGATCATGACCCGCGGTCGGAGAACGATGTGTGGCAGGTCTGCCGTGTGTGGTGGGACGGGAGCGAGATTGGTCTGGGGTAGTGGAGGTGTGACAGACTGAGGAGGCCAAGGGTTGGGTGGTGCCCTGACGCGTGTAGTTCGAACCTGTTCTTTCATGAATGGCTTTAATGACCTGAATAATTTTATCTCCTGGATTGAAACCGATTTCCAAGGCTAGCTCTCGCTGTGAAGGAATCTGAGGTAACCAATTAAGTCAGCAAAGTTGGTGAGTGAAAGCATTGGAACGCCATTCTTGTCTTCTAACCATTTCGTGCCTACCAGTAATTGGAGCATCTCGCTACTAGTTGCTTTCATGGCGGCGGCAGCTTCGCGGAGCTTGGCATATTGCGCTGGGATGCGCAATTCCTCATCTGGTTGGTTTAGGAGATTAATGAATCCCATGAGAGACCCAGTATTTGAATGCTGGCAACAAAGGCTGATGAGTTCTGTACGAAAATCAGCAAAGGTACGAATGCTATCGAAATGGCATGCACGGATCGCGGATCCGATGTCCGATTTACCGTGGTGCAAACGACCGAGGAGGTAAGCTACTTTGAGCGATTCCTCGGTTATTTGTCTATTGTTTATTTCTGTTTCGACTTCTCTGAAGAAATCATAGACGGACCAAGTTGGGTCCTGGCCGGTAAATTTGGGACGATTGGCATCGTCGAGATAGATAGACTGTGGAGGGTTGGCCATGGCTGGAAGTGCAGAAGTGGCGGCAGGAGAGGTGTGGGAGAGAGAGAAGGTAGTGGCAGTTAAGGGCGAGCAAGACGGGGTATGAAGGGAGGCAGGAAAGGGAACGACAGGGGAAGGAGTAGAGGAAGAAGAAGGGAGAGTAGAGGCAGGAGTAGAGGAGGAGGTATCTGGATTTACGAGTGTAGGATGGGTAGTAAGTGATTCTGCAGGAAGTGAAACGGGAGTCTCAGGTACAGGGCGGGGGTACTCTTTGCCACTTCGTAAATGAGTGATTGTGTTAGAGTCGGCAGACAAGGTATGAGCAGGTGATGTTTCCGGGGCGAGGGGGCTGGTGGTAAGCGGTTGACGTGGAAAGTATGACATTTAATGCGGCAATAGAAGATGAAATGATGAAGATGGATACGTAGGTGGAAATGTACAATATAACAATGAGAGAATGGAATACACGAGGTGTGAAAATGAATGAAGGTGCAGGGATGGATGGTTTAAATAAAATGTGAAGGATGAGATGGAGTATAAATAACGTAGGTGAAGATGAAAACGGGGTAATGGAAATGAGATGGAATATTTACAATAACCAATCTGCAGAGAAAATCGAGGATAATCTCTATAGAAAGGAAAGATATACTATAGTTACACAGTAGAAACGGGAGTGTCGAGATGTATGACGTGCAGGGGTGGCTGGGCATAGCTGTGCTGGGGCGGGGCGGGGCGGGGCAGGGAGGGTCGGCGGTGGAGAGACAACTGGGCGGAGAGGAGAAGAGACGCCGCGATGAATCACCGGCAGGGAGTGGCGGTCTTAGGAGGCTCCGTAATGCAGACCAGATGCGGGAGACGGCGGAGGCCGGTGGTGGGTGGTGAGGGCAGATGTTGGTGCAAGGCGGGTGTAGAGCTGTTGAGTTGCAAATGCAGAGAATGGTGGTGGGCAGGCAGTGGGCAGACAATGATAAGTGGCACCATGGGCAGGAGTTATGAGGAGTTCGGAACAGGTGCTGGGAACAGGTGCTGGGAACAGGTGCAACAGGTGCATAGGTCAGCAACGGCGACACGTGCGGTCAGGAACAATGCGTATGGGTGCGGTTGATTGAGAGGTGAGCACTGGTGAGAAAAATTGGACACTCGGAAAGCACAGCCATGTATTACACCACTAGAGGCACGGAGGAGGGGCGAGGCTGGCAGATGCGAGACGTCGTGTATCTTGTTGTATCACTAAAAATCCAAGGAGGCGGTCAGAATCTGATGGTTCGAAACACCGCTGCTACCAAATGTAACTTGCAATACTTTGGTAAGAGAAACTCCATGTACAAACAGCTAGATAAGGAGTTTATTACAAGCTCACAGTAAAATAGTCTGCCCGTCTAGGCTGCCTGGTATTAACTGATGCAATAACGCCGTCTTCAGGCGTGGGAAAGCGTGCTGACCTAGCAAGTTTAGTGGGGGCATGTATGCATTGGGGGGGGGACATATATACATCGGGGGTAGACATATTGTGGAGGGGGTACAACATAAAATACACTTTCAATTTTTAAATAAATCCCAGTATATAGAATTTCACCTGAAACTGACTCTAGATCCTTCTCATTGCTTCACGAGAATATTTCTAGTTCCCCACGGCTTCACTCAACTAAATCGAGGTCCTAGTCCGTATTTATGGTAAACTAATATATTCCTTAAAGGATCAGCAAATTGCCGTACCTAAGACCCCCCTCCCCATTGAGAATTTAGGTTGTACCCTAAATTACTCGAGAGAGCACATCTGCCACTACATTTTCCTTCCCTCTTATGTGATGGACATTCATATGGTATTTCTGGAGGAATAAAGCCCATCGAGTTAGTCGCTGATTTTTGTTCTTCATTTTATTCAGGAACTGCAGTGAACTATGGTCACTATGCACAGTGATGGGTCCACCATGGCCGAGATACACATCCCACTTTTTCCAGGGCCAGTATCAGGGCCAGCAACTCCTTTTCAATAGTGCTGTAGGATTTCTGATGAGGCTTGAACTTTTGGGACATGTAGCTGACCGGGTGGAGTACAGCATCCACCCAATTACCTTCCTGTAATAGCATTGCTCCCACTCCTGTGATACTGGCTTCTACCTTTAAGTGGAAAGGTTTATTAAAATTTGGAGATTTAAGGAGAGGCTTACTGGTCAATAGGAGTTTTAAGCTATTACACTTGGGAAACCACTGAAATTTTACTTTAGGACTTACTAGGTCTGTCAAAGGGGCTGCCACTTCTGCAAAGTTAGGGCAAAAACAGCGGTAGTAATCTACCATACCTAGATATCTACTTAGCTCCCTTCGGTTTGTGGGTGGAGGTACGTTATTTATGGGTTCCATCTTAGCCGTGATAGGAGCCATCTGACCTTGTCTTACCTGATGTCCAAGATAAACAATAGTACCATGGCGAAATGAAGATTTGGCGAGGTTCACAGTCAGCCGAGCATCAGCTAGTCTGGTGAAAAGTTCACAAGGATTAAAAACATGGTCTGCCCAGTTATTATCGAATATTACTAGATCATCCAGGTAGGCCCTTACTTTAGGTAATCCACTTACTACTTTGTTCACTAACCTTTGAAAAGTGGCTGGGGAATTTTTCATGCCAAATGGCATAACCTTGTATTGATAAAGCCCATCAGGAGTTTGTTTGATGGATGCACAGTAGCTCACCAACACCACGTCGTGACTTGCCACCACACTCTGCTGAGGGACGTCCTGAAACAGACTGGGGAACTTGGACAGCAAACCTCTTAGCTCTTCTGCTTTTTCAGGCTAGATGCTGTAATATAGGTTCTGGATTAGCAAGGATGACAGAATTATTCATGACGGGCACCATAGGATTAAAGTTGTCTTCCAATTTTTCTTCTGTTTTCTCCCCAGATGACTTTTCTTTCCGTACCTGTAAGGCCATAAATACTGGTCGTTGTTTAAATAACTTCATGTTATTAGCATGGACTTGTCTCTCAGTCTTCCTTCTTCCGGGTGTCTTCATTACGTATCTGTCACTACCACTCTTGCTCTTTACCTCATATGGTCCTTCATATTTTGCCTGTAGGGGTGTTTTATACGTGGGTAATAAAAGTAAAACCTGATCTCCCACCTCAAATTTCCTATTTTCAGCTTTCTTGTCAAAATTGTTCTTCATACTGCTTTGACTTTCTTTTAAATTATCTTTAGCAAACTACCTTACCTTTTTCAGTTTATTGGTAAAATTCTCCACATACTGGCACAATGACACCTGCTCTGATTCTTCTAGCCACGAGTCTTTCATTAACCTCAACGGTCCACGTATATCATGTCCAAAAACTAACTGATGTGGACTGTACCCAAGTGACTCTTGTTTACTTTCTCTTATGGCAAACAATAAGAGATTGATTCCATCATCCTATTCCCTTCCACTTTCTAAGCAATATTTTCTCAACTCTGACTTAAAGGTCTGATGGAATCTTCCTAACATACCCTGGGATTCGGGTTGGTAAGTAGTAGCTAGATATTGTTTTACTCCCAGTTGCTTCATAGCGTCTTTAAACAAATCTGAAGTAAAATTAGTCCCCTGGTCAGACTGTACTACCTTTAGAATCCCATACTGAGTGAAGAAATTAATCATTTTATCTACTATTATCTTTTCATTTATCTTCTTAATTGGAATGGCTTCTGGATATCTGGTTGTGGCACACATCATAGTTAACAAGTAGTTATTACCTCTTTTGGCTTTAGGCAGGGGGTCAACACAGTCAATGGTGATTTTTGAGAATGGTTCATCAACTACAGGGATAGGTTTGAGAAGCACTGGTTTTAATACTTGATTTGGTTTCCCAGCTAATTGACACTCTCTACAAGTTTTGCAAAACTTAGCTACATTTTTCCTTAAGCCGGGCCAAAAGAAGTGATTCAGTACCTTGTTGCTGGTTTTACTACATCCTAGGTGACCTCCAATGTTATCATGAGCAAGACTTAAAACTGAATTTCTCAAAGCAGATGGTACAACAATCTGATGAACCTCAGCCCATTTATCCTCAGATGACAAATTACTAGGCCTATACTTCCTCATAAGTACTCCATTCTTAAGATAGTAACAACAACGATGATCTGCAAGCTCTTCTTCTGGAACAGCTTCATTAAGCAATGAACCAAAGTTTTTCAATAACTTTTCTTTGGTCACTGGAAGGCTCTCTATTTTAGACAAAGACACACTCGTAGAAACATTACTTACTGCAGCTTCAGAAGGGGAAGGATTATTCACTGTAGGATCAGGGGACCTGGCGAATAACCTGCCAACACCAAGATCCTCCTCAGCATCCCCAGAGAAAATCGGATCTGCAGCGTCTTGGGTAGTGCCTGAATTAGCACGTGATGAAGCCATACTCCGAGTGACTGCACACACAGGGAACAGGTCAGGATATTTCTTCTCAAGCTGCTTAGTTGGACTGTCAGCAGAAGGTACCTTTGTTACTATCAAATTAGGATATACCTGATTACCACCTATATCATTCCCTAACAAGAAAGTGACACCAGCTGCAGCTATCCTTTCATGAACTGCAAGTTACAAACCCAGTAAAGTAGGCAGACTCGAGGTAAACTCTGGCTTCAGGAACTTCGAAAAGCCCGCCTTGACTATCAAGGACCGTCTTCCGGCCTGTTAAACACTCCTCTACCTGGGGAAATGAACTGCGAAGTAAAACACTTCATGTGGTAGCAGTGTCACGCAAAACCTGTATGGACTATCTTTTGAAACAAACTCTAATGACAAATATGGTTCAAAACTACCCTCTTCACTCGAAGTGTCACTAGCTGGGTTAATCTTTTCACTTGTACTGCCGTTTTTCTTCTGACCATGTACAGCGCCATTTTCGGTTAAGCACTGTACTACCCCACCAACATTGGTTTTTCTTTTTGTTGCACAATTTTTAGCGGTGTGGCCATATCCAGAGCACTTATAACATTGAACTAACTTTGATGCACTTTCAGCCTTTTTCCTGGTCTGATCAGAACTATCAGTGGGAGTGCTACCTTCGTACTGCTTACCAGTGCTACTGGGCTGTTTACTGTTAGACTTACCTCCAGCCTTGTTTACAGAAAGATGTGAACCACTCTTATGGGTTAAAGCATAATTTTCTGCCAAGATGGCTGCATTATGAGTGTCAGAGGGGTTTTTCTCTTCCAAATAAGCCTTTATGGGAGGGGGGATCTGCTGCTTGAACTCCTCCAACAAAATCAAATCCTTTAGCCCTTCAAAATCACTGACATTACGTGACTGCAACCATCTTGTGAAATATCTCTTTTTAGCAGAGGCAAACTCCAGGAAAGTTATAGACTCTGTCTTCTTGAAGTTCCTAAATTTTACTCTGTACGCCTCAGGTACCATCTAGTATCCTTTGAGAATCGACTCCTTAACAGCCTCAGGTACCATCTAGTATCCTTTGAGAATCGACTCCTTAACACTGTTATAATCACTTACATTCGTCAAGGAGTTGAACACTTCCTGGGCTTTACCCTTAAAAGAAGACTGAGCTAACATCACTTTATGCTCCTCCGGCCACTTCATACTCTCTGCTACCCTTTCAAACTGCAGAAAGAACTCATCAGGATCAGACTTAACAAATGCAGGTACCATCTTTAAGTACCTGGTCAACTCGAACTTTTCACCGCCACTAGGAGGGCCACCAGATTGCTTAGAGTCTGCTCTGCTCTGCATCTCTAACTTTGTAAGCTCGAATTCTCTCACTTTCTCTCTTGCCTCTCGTTCTCCTCTTTTTTTTCCTAGATATTCCCTCTCTTTCTCCCTGTCTTCTCTTTCCCTATCTTCTTTCTGTCTTAAATATTCCCTCTCTTTCTCTGCTCTCCATGCTTCAGCCTCAAGTTCCATTTTTCTAATTAACACTTGTGGAGACTGCTTGGGAGTGACCTCTGAGCAAAATGAAAGAGCCTGACTGGGTAGTTTTCCTTGCCCCACTAACCCATGAATTACCTTATTCTTCACCTCTGCCTTGAGTACAGTCAGGGGACATTTTATCTGGTGATGTTTGGCTATAGCTATCCAGTCACACTTTCTCAGCTCAGTTTTATTCAGATAATCAAGTGATGGATTGTCTATGAATTCGGAAATATCTCCAGAAGCCATGATGAATTATGAATGAAAATCACCAAAAAATTTTGTAAATAAAATTGAATTAATGGAATCAATCACATCCTGGCGAGGACGCCAATTTCTGTTTCGTATTCATGGCTTTAGTTGGATACCTTAACAGAAAAGAACAAAAACATTCTTCATTCTAATACCCACACTAAAGATAAAAAAACATGGAAAAATAAACACGAGGCTTAAATATGTATACAATGTAATTCACTTAACTAACCCTTAAATTACATACGAGTTAGTGTGATTGGGGATGACAAATAATAGGATTTAAATCCTACTATCCTTGCACTTATTCTGCAGTCCCTTAACAGTCTGTGACTTCTAGTCTAAGTGTGGTTCACTAACCTCATACAAATAACCAGAACCCCCTTGTGAGGTCTGTTACAATACCTGGACTTTGTCAGAACAAGGCTGGAGCGCACCAGTAGTCTTCCCTGTCTCCCTCACACTAACTAACTATGGACAGCTACCCCAACCTTATATATGGCAGCCCCAAGCCAGAAATGGCGGGAATCACTCCCATCATGCATCACTTCTCTAAACACTATGCACCATATACCATATATGATTCTGGATAAGAAAGCATTTAACAAACATTAACAAACAATACAAACACAATTTACATAAAATACACTTACAATTATTAAATAAATCCCAGTGTACAGAATTTCACCTGAAACTGACTCTGGATCCTTCTCCTTGCTTCACGAGAATATTTCTAGTTCCCTATGGCTTCACTCAACTATATCGAGATCCCAGTCCGTATTTATGATGCACTAATACATTTCTTAAAGGATCAGCAAGATGCCGTACCTAACAATATATATATATATATATATATATATATATATATATATATATATACTATATATATATATATATATATATATATATATATATATTTATTATATATATATATATATATATATATATATATATATATATATATATATATAATATGCCTGTACTATACTATTTCATTATTTTTTCTGCCATGCATCTTCATTATCGTCATGCAAGGTTGGGATGATGAATGAATGATTGTGTGGTTCATTCCAGTGGGCACTGGTTTAATATTTCCTCTGCTTCTCTTGTGTTCCATTGAATTCTTTCCGGACCCAGAGTACTGCATTATAAATTTGTGGGATATCTTATGATGTTGATGGTGATGAAGATGCGCCTTTGTCTATCCAGTCTAAAATTTTCATCCACACTTCACTATCTTTTCACCTCTCTCTCTTTCTCTTTCTCTCTCTAGTTAATACCAGTACATCTAAGTATTTGAGCTAGATCCGAGGCAGGAAACTGTGAATCGTAAGCTCAAGTTCAGCCCATTTTTGCCCGAGTTTGCTCGCCTAGTACACGACAAACTTAAATTTTGTGTGCTTGAAGTTTGTACCAACTTCATCAGGTTAACCCACCTCGTGCCATCTATTTTTAGCCCTGTGGCTAAAATGATAGATTTTGATGTGGAAACAACGAATTTCGCCATTAAAATGCTCACCAAGGCTCAGAAATGAGTTTTATTGAGTTCTGCATACTCGTGTACGGGTATAGCTGCTCTCTCACGCTCACCACGTACGTGAGAGAAAGCCGTTTTCTATGTAAGGTATACTCAGATATTTATGCTGGCAAGGTATAGCAATGTTCAGTACATTTTACTGATTACTTCTTACTTCAGCATCTGTCACAATTTGCGTGTCTTTCTCACTGTGAATGCATTATCTTACACTTACTTGAAGATAGGTAAAACCTTACCTCATTATGTACAGTCCTGGCACTTACAAGAAGGTATTTACAACTTGACTTCACTATATAGTCCTTACACTTACAAGAAAATATTTACAACTTACACATACATGAAAATATTTACAAAATGCCTTCACTATGTACAGCACTGGGTGAGGCACACTGGCAGTTTGAGGCAGAGTGAGCGTCGGGGGGGGGGGAGCGAGTGAGTGTATGGCCTTGACAGCCTGGGGGATGGTAGAGGAACAGTTACCTTATATGCCTGCCAATTTTTACCTGCGAATCTTGAAAAATGCAGTCACAGTGAAGTTTTTTTTTATTTTAAGCCGTTTTAAAATGGCACTGGCACTTACCGCAGAATTATGTCAGACCGGTTTAAAACGGCACTGGCACACGGCGGGTTAATACGTACGAGAGCAATTCTTGATTTCTCTTGTTACAAGTGAGAGAGCACATCGAGCAAAGCGAGAGAGTGCAGTGAACAAAGCGAGTAAGTGTAGTGAAGTGATGTTTACCTTAAGCAGAAAAATGAACGGCCTGACACTACCCAGCCTGGCCCGACACGACATGGCCCGACAGCTATGGTGTGCAGAGGCTAATAATTTTTCTACTATGTGAGATAGAGAAGAGATTTTTTTCAGCAAGTGGTAGATCTTTAATTTTTAGCTATATATTTACTCATGAGACCAATGAATCCCATAGGAATCCCAGCTTTCCAAGGGAATGTACAGAGAGCATCCATTGGCATGTCCAGTTATGAAAGCGAATTACAGTAAAAATGATTTCCTGTTGTAACACTATGTTTTCTTGCAAGAATTCTAACAATTAAATCTTGTATATTACGCTCATAATTTTACATGAATGTTTATTCTATGTTTGGGTGGTGAAATGAGTAAGGGTAATTGCCTCATTTCTGGGTTTTATTGTTCGATTAACAGCCAAGCATTTACCGACGCAGTTCGTTGACACGGCAAGTCAGGAGCAGAGAAGTAAACATTGGGTGCGTGATAAATGATATGACGCCTCGCTATGTGCACATACAAAGAGAAAGCATGAGAGAGAAAACGTGAGATAGTAAATATTTTTTGCCCAATTATTCCATTATTGTTCAACTACCTCACCAGAAATGGCTGAAAGTTTACACCAAGATGAAATTTTGATGACAGGCAATTGTACAGAAGCTTCCTAGCTCGTCACGAGCTCACAGAGCGCACTATACTGGTTTGCTGTTCCCCATGTAAAAGGTAACCTCACATAGCTTTGGCGTGATATCTTTTTTAAAAATTCTTTCCTTTTTCAGATGGTTTACAAAGTTTCAGTCTAAGTGTACATAGCTTGGGGACAACTGTTGAGTGTTCAGTAAAGACTTAATTAATCATTCTTGTTAAATCAAATCACTCGGAGGTAACAAGAATACAATATTTGTCATAGTACTGAAAGGTGTAATTATGCGTAATCCTTCACAACGTACATAATACTGAATCGATAAGGACCATTTTAGTTCCCTGTCTCTGTCTCACCACCTACAGTAGTACCATTCTAGGCCTGTCACCCTAGTCCATTCCATCCATTTCTTCCTTTATGTGCCTTGCATGCCAAACCTATTCCTAGGGAAAATCTGTATCGTGTGCCTTTACTACCTCATCGTGTTACTAACCACCTCCACCAGCTCCTCTCTGCCCAACACAATCATATTTCAGTTGCATATACATATATATATATATATATATATATATATATATATATATATATATATCACTTCAGGTGCCAAAAAAAAAAAAAACTTTGGTATACATCTAACGAGGACAGCCAATTTAAAATAAGGCTCGATGTTTCCCCCAGAATGACATTACCCGATTGCTCCCATTGTCGGACAGCACCCCTGTTAAGTATCGAACGGCACAGGTTCTTCACGAGTAATCTCCCCCCATCATATCTCAGTACATGTAGGCATCTCTCTTGCAATTGCTCCCTCATCATATCAGCATGTGCAAGATTTTGCCATCATCAAGGGGGTATAACCCCTCATAATACACCAACAAGTACTCATTCTGTGTGTGTGTGTATGTGTGTGTGTGTGTGTGTGTGTGTGTGTGTGTGTGAAAGACCATCTTCTCAGGGTATATCATCCTACCTAGTCCCCTCCAGTCACGTCGCATCGACCATCTCTTGAAGGGCATTTTCTCCTATCATGGCCCTGCACTCTTAGACCTATCTGAACCATTCCTCCCAGTGACTTATTTGAGTCATTTTACTCATTCTCAACTGGTCTGCTTTGAGTTAGAAGTTTATTTTGGAGAAGGATGAACTGGATTTGTCTCCTAACCACTTCATGAAAAATGGTCATTTCATAATTAGATTTTTTTTTTTTTTTTTTTTAATAAAAAAAAACACGTGAGAGGGGGACTTCATAGGAATTGCTTAACCGCTTTCATCGTTAGTCAATGACCTACATATGATATCTGGCTGAGCCTGAATATAGATAAATTGAGAGAACCTGAAAATATATATATATATATATATATATATATATATATATATATATATATATATATATTGTTACATAGCCTATGATTTCATCATCCTTTGTGTAATTTTAACGCACAGTATGCTGCATGTTTGATCACGAGCGTGTTCTGCCTCAGTTCCCCCCTTCTACCATTATAGTAGAGTAAGTCGACATCTCTGTTATACTTTGCGGGATTGTCATCTCTTTGTCCCCATGGCTTCATTTGCGCGTCCTTATTACAAGTTGTATCAAGCTCTCCTGGCCCCTATATAATGAGCTCAGTCTCTGCATCATTGCCACTTAGATCTGCTCCTCATTTTGTTCACATCTCTGTCCTCCCCTGTACAGATATTATTATTGTGAGTGCTCAAGAAATCTCCAAACATCTAGCAGCTGTGTGTAATTTGAGTATAACTGTTGTTGTATTTTTTCTTGTATTGTGTAGCATAAGGTTGATTCTTGGGCCTAGTGAGTTTTTTGATTAGTGTTGGGTTATGTCAGTCATTTTTGATAATAGTTTGTATCTGTAATAATTTATCTGGCATTCACTGAGTATTATCTGGTATCTCATTTTATCAGGGCTGACTTAGATAAATTTACTCTTGCTAATTTCGTGTTAATAGAGGCTATTGCAGTTAACCATATATTTAACCTGTTTATTTGCCATTACATTATCCTTATGAGTCCTGAATGTTTTGTTGTTAGTTTGTGCATTAAACTTTAACTTGTAATTTTACCTAACTCTTTTGTTTTGAACCTGGAACTTTACGGGACAGTAGTGATTTTTAGCATTCTCACTTAAAGTGTACATTATCTTTCTCTGTTCCGTAACATAAATTTGGCGACCTCTCATCAGGATATTCAGGATATTATCATAAGGATATTGTTTGATATTTTGTGACTGTGATATATTCATGATGGCTACTATTTCTACACTTGATGAAGCCAAAGATTTTTTGTCAAATGTGCAAACAGTGTGTGATATAGAAAACAGAACAAAGAATGAACTTAAGCTTGTTGCTCAACAATTGGGAATTGCAGTTCACTCTCATCATTCTAAGGATCAAATTGTTGGCATGATTAATAAAAAGCTTGTTTAATGTAACTCCTCCAAATGAGCAAACGCAGATTGAATTAGCTAAGTTACAGCTAGCTCTGCAGGAGGCTCGTGCTAAAGAAGCTGAATTTCAGGCAAATGCTAAGCAGGCGGAGTCTCAGGCTCGTATTCAGGAGGCTGAATTTCAAGCACGTGCTAAGGAGGCTGAGTCTCAGGCTAAGGAGGCGGAATCTCAGGTTCGGATTCAGGAGGCACAGATACAGGCTCAGGCACAAGTTGAACTTGCCAGGATTCAGGCAGACCATGAGTATCGCATGAAACAAGGTGGAACTGGATCATCTAGCTCTGATGATTTTGATGTGGCTAAAAATGTTAAACTTGTCCCTCCTTTTAATGAATCTGATTTAACAAAGTATTTTCAGTTGTTTGAGAGGGTAGCTACAGGTTTTAATTGGCCTAAGGAGTATTGGACAGTACTCCTTCAAACTGTTCTCACCGGTAAAGCTCAAGTAACTTATGCATCTTTGCCTCAGGATCAGTCTGATAATTATGATGTAGTTAAGAGCTTGATTCTTAAGGCCTATGAGCTTGTTCCTGAAGCCTATAGAGTAAAATTTAGGACAACTTACAAGCAAGATAAGCAATCCCATGTTGAGTATGCAAAAATCAAAGAAGATCTGTTAGAGCAGTGGTTAAATTCTAAGAATGTGGATTCTGATTTTGGTAAATTTAAGCAGATGATTTTGCTGGAGGATTTCAAGAGGTGTATTTATAAAGATGTAAGCCTATATCTTGATGAGAAAAGAATAGATAATTTGTCTGATGCTGCAGTTTTAGCTGATGAGTATGTTCTCACTCACAAAAGATATTTTAGAGGAAAAAGGAAAGCTGAGAGTAAGTACGTTGCCTCTACTCAGAGTACAGGTAACAGGAAAGAGAATAAGGATGATGTTTCTCAGGAAGTAAATACCAGCTTCACCTCTAGATTTCAGAAAAGTAAATGTACTTATTGTAGTAAGCTTGGTCATACTACGGAGAGATGTTTCAGGAGACAGCGTGATGTGAACAAAAAGGAGTCTTTAAATATTCAGTCAATTGGTCTAGTGTCCACTCTTGAGAGTTCCCAGAATTCTTTAACTGAGTTAACTGAACCTGCTTTGAGGGGTAACTTAAATTCTCATGATGGAGCTCCTCTTTGAGCAGTAACGTGGGTGACACTCTCAAGAGTTCATGTGCTAATTTCCTGTCTGATGGTTTTGTCAGTCCTCTGGACAGTAATGACAGGAAATCAGTTCATATATATCGTGATACAGGTGCTTGCCAATCCCTTATGCTGACCAGTGTTCTAGGCTCTAATTTTAATTCCTCTGATGAAACTGTAATCTTACAAGGTGTAGGGAATAATTACTTCTCTGTTCCTCTGTGCAGAGTGAATTTAGAGTCTGGTTTTGTTAATGGTTCTGTTATGGTTGGGTTGGTTGAGACACTCCCAATGTCAGGTGTAACTTTCTTACTTGGAAATGATATTGGTGGAAGTCAAGTGTGTCCAGCTCCTCAGTTGTCTAGTGAGCCAGTGGCTGTGTCCCAGGATTGTGATGTCCCTGATGTGTTCCCTGCATGTGCTGTCACTAGGGCTAAGTCTAAAGTTACTGGTGATTTAGAGGATAATGATGATGATGATGTTATCCTAGCTGACACTTTTCTTGCTAATTTGGACCACTCACCAGATGAGGCAGTACCCCGTAGTGTTGATAATTTGTCTCGTCAAGAGTTGGTTGAGTTGCAGGTTGCTGACCCTGAGTTGAAAGGTCTAGCTAACTCTGCTTACAGTGAAGAAGAGTCAGCCGGTGCTTCTACTTGTTATTATGTAAAGTCAGGAGTACTTATGAGGAAGTGGAGACCCCCAACAGCATCAGCCGACTGTGAATGGGAGGTTGTACATCAAGTTGTCATCCCTCGTGTTTGTAGGCAGGATATCATTCGAGTGGCTCATGATTCCAGTTTGGCAGGACACCTTGGAGTGAGGAAGACTGTGGCACGCATTTTGAAACACTTCTACTGGCCAGGTATCTTCAGGGATGTTTCCTGGTATTGTAAGTCTTGTCACACCTGTCAAGTTGTGGGGAAGTGTAATCAGACCGAAAAGGTTGCACCTCTAGTTCCCATTCCTCCTTTTGAGGCGCCTTTCACCCGTGTGTTGGTGGATATTGTGGGCCCTCTTCCTAAGACTTCTTCAGGATTTTCTTATGTGTTGACCATGATTGATATGGCTACTCGTTATCCTGAAGCCATTCCACTTAGAAACATCTCAGCAAAGAACGTGGTTAAGGAAATGCTAGGGTTCTTCACAAAGTTTGGTCTGCCCAAGGAGGTACAGTCAGACCGAGGAAGTAATTTCATGTCAAATGTTTTCAAGCAGTCTCTGAAAGAGTTGGGCATCACCCAGATCACGTCTTCAGCTTACCATCCCCAGACCCAAGGAGCGTTGGAGAGATATCATCAAACACTCAAATCGATGCTCAAGAAATACTGTTTGGAACATCAGAAAGACTGGGATAAAGGTCTTCCATTTGTTGTATTTGCTGCAAGAGAATCTCCAAATGAATCACTGGGCTTCTCACCTTTTGAACTACTGTTTGGCCATGAAGTAAGAGGACCCCTTAAGCTACTCAAGGAATGCTGGCTGTCGGAGGAAGATGACGTCAACCTGCTGGAGTATGTGATGAAGTTCAAAGAACGGCTGTCCACTGCTTTACAGCTGGCGAGAGAGAATTTAGGAGCTGCTCAGAAGATGAAGACTTGGTATGATAAGAAGTCCAGGTTACGCCACTTTCAGCCAGGAGATCAGGTTTTGATTCTGCTACCAGTTCATGGGCAACCTCTTCAAGCCAAGTTTAGTGGCCCTTATTTCGTGGAGAAGAAACTCAGTGATGTCAGCTATGTCATCGCCACAATATATATCAAGGAGCCTCTGTGGTACAGTGGTACAGTGTGCGTTTCTTACGCGGGTGAGCCAGGGTTCGTGCCCCGCCAGGGTAATAAACTTTGGGAGTGTTCACCCGGCCACGTACTGCATTGGCGGACACAAGGGATGCTGTGGTTGAACCTCTCTCTTACTATAAAGTATACTTGCACCCAGTCGGTTTGCTCGGGCCGATTACACTTGGTTCACAGACTACACACACATCCTGGGGTAGGGAACAGTTTAAGGATTTGAATTTCATTAAATCAGACTTCACTGATCTACCAGACGACCCGCCGACATGTCGTAAAAATACCCCCGCTAATACCAATACATCAGTCCTGTATGAGACAGGCCTGGCATGTATTCAATAAGGACGGTGGGTGTTAGCACCGAAGTGATGACATGTAGAGATGTATGGTATGTAGGACTGCTGGGCCTTGATAGGAGGCTGTGAAGCCTATGCCCAGAGTCGAACACAAAAAAAAAAAAAAAAATCATCCAAAGCCACTCCAACACTACAATACATTTACAAGCACTTCTCACCCTACATACAATCTCTGCCAGACAGCCTAAGCCACTTGGTAGAGATACTTTGGCTGTATCGTCCCGACTTCGGTCGGGATAGGCCGGTCCTGCAGTGGATACTCAAAACGGCTGCTGCTGCTGATGATGATGATGATGATGATGTATATAAAAAAGTAGTGCAGGACTGGGAGGGATGGCTAGCCTAGCACACGCTTTGGTATGCTTGATATGAATAGATACATATTAATCTTACTTCTAAGACATACTTTAAGTTGACTATAATAGTTTTAAGGGACCTAATTTGACTAAAAGATAATTAAATTTATAAACTTTGGTCTGAAAGTGATCATATCATCTGGATAGATTCTGAATATCTGAAGATTAGTTTTCCTGACATATGCCATGTGACATGAGCGAATACGAAGGAGCATTCTGATCAAGATAGAATATACTGTGAAAATTTACTGTTCCAAATAAATAGGTATGACCCACTTTCTCATGCATACTGCCAAACTTCCGCAATGAGTAATCTTGGTCTTTAATAAGCTAACCTGACTGGATGAGAACAGAGTAGACCTTAATGAACATAACTGGAGCTAAGGCTAACTGAGGGAGCTTAAGCTTATCTCTATTAACCCGGACTGGATGTGAATGATCTGAATGAACCTATTTGGAACTGAAGTGACCTAAATTTTCAGGACTGAGTCTGGATGGATTGTCTTGAATGAGTCTACGTGAACTGCGTTTTCAGTCTGAATTTTGTTTCCTAATGAATACGAACCATATAAAGCTGTAGGTATTGACTTATCTTAATTTCAGATTCACGTGTGACTGACTTCCTACGCCTTAATATTTGCTCAAGACAACGATTGTAAAACGAACACTTAGTGCATATCCGTTTCGTAACCCCTTGTGGAAAAGATGCAAGCAAAGAGATACAGGCATTTGCCTCTTCCAAAGGCGTCTTTGTAACACACTGAGATACATCTATAAGCTAAATGGGCGCCTTTATAAAATGCTATGGAAAAGAAACTTTGCCCATTTATACCACACCTTCAAAGAGAATGGGATGTGTTTCTTTTGTAACTCACGGAGCCACGGATGAAACCAAAGGTATCACTGTGTGTTATCCTTAAAGTACAGTATAGAAGAAAATATCAATCAATATCTTAAAGTGCAAAGGAAATTCTTTCTAAATAATGGGAAAATGAAACTGCATGATGCTTGACTGGTTAATAAGATGATCGAGATGAGTATGAGTACCAGACCAACGATTAATGTTGACCTCAGTCGCCACACTACCCTCGCAGGAATCTGAAGTCCCAGACTAAGGAACCTGCCTGCCACAACAGTCATAACTCGTCCTGCTACCAGAGTGCTAAGCAGGGACCTATTTTGTTCATGCTATGTTCTGTGCGATCATGTGCAACGGAGAGAGCACATGCTGTTCCCCAAATCGACCTTCTGTTGCTTCGATTCACTGACCATACATCTCGTTCATCCCAGCAAACCAGATATTCAAAGATGTCCCCCAGCGGCCAACAGCTTTCGTGTTCCCTCCCTTATTTCCCACTTTTACCCCAGGCTACACTTCCATCTTGCTCAGGCCATTCCCCTAGACCAAGGCACACTCTCTGGCATCTTCACTCTTACTACCCCTATCTACTACACTCCATCCCTACTCAGACACGATTTAACTCCACAAGCGACTCCTCTTCCACAACACTTTAATCCTGTGTTTACTCACGATGCAACCTGACAAGCATACAGTCTCC
Organism: Coenobita brevimanus; assembly: GCF_032717465.1. Classification (NCBI taxonomy): domain Eukaryota; kingdom Metazoa; phylum Arthropoda; class Malacostraca; order Decapoda; family Coenobitidae; genus Coenobita; species Coenobita brevimanus. The sequence goes on along the minus strand of NC_137022.1, from coordinate 13,296,373 downwards.
CACAGTCCTAGAAGCATGGCTTTCCTCATCCTTCTGCACAAAACATGTCCGATTCAAACTTACTAACAACCCCCTTCTGTCAGTCCCACGGTCATGTCTGTTTAACCTCCCTTCTATCGAAGCTACAAACCTTTGCGTTTCCTCATTCTCATTCTGTCACTATCCACACAATTATATTATGTTCCACTTCCCGGACTCGAAATCATGCCCTAGAATATGCCTAATATCCTGTCAATGCCCAGGCGCTCTCTAATCCTCTTCCACAGAAGAATAACATGCCTTTCTTCCCATTCCCTCAACCTACCCTACTACCCTACCACCCACATCTGGCTCCCCTAATGCCTCGTCTCCCTTGCCAACTTGTCCCCAAGCGACCTTCAAAACAAGACGAATAGGAAACATAGATAAACCGAGGTATAATGAGGTTAGTGCTGATGTGACCCATATTTTTCCCGCCGAACTGATTGTGGAGAAGACAGACTGTCATTACAAAAAGACGGTATAACGAATTGTGTCGCTGACAATCACACTTCTCATTGTAGGAGATGAAGGTGGGCCTTGAGATGGAGCTTGACCTGGAGCATCAGCGAGAAGGTGGCCAGAGTGCTGTTGGTTGTCCTTGCCTTCGTCAATTTCCACCCCCACCACCTACAGACTCAATCGTTAGTATTCGCCAGCTAATCTAACCTAGCTTAATCTGTCCATTGCCTGCCAATATGTATTTACTTAAGGACAGGTATATTTAACCTTTTCTGGAGAAAATATCGAGATTTACAGTATTTTTTTACATGGTTTGGAGGACTGCACAGCAGCAGATATAAATGAAATTAAGCCAGATATTTAATAAACAAGATAAGTATTTCATACATTATCGGCGCGACAAGACTTTTATTTTTTCTAAGCTTATTCGGTTATTACATCCGAGACCTAGCATCACTTGTCATAAAGAACAAAAGTTGAGAAACAGTACACATTAATTCGTAAAGCAACATGATGCGCACAAAAAATAACATGTCAGCTAGCTGTAACTTGCAATACTTTGGTGACAGAAACTCCGTGTACAAACAGCTAGATAAGGAGTTTATTACAAGCTCACAGTAAAATAGTTTGCCCGTTTTGGCTGCCTGCTATCAACTGACACAATAACGCCTTCGCCCAGGCTTGGGCCCTGGGAAAGCATGCTGACCTAGCAAGTTTAGTGGGGGCATGTATGCATTGGGGGGGGGAGAACATATATACATCGGAGGTAGACATATTGTGGAGGGGGTACACTACTCCCCCGGGTAGCAGAGATGGTGTCTCCGGACACCAGGAGTTAAATGGTGTTTGATTATAGTAGTAAGGCAGGACCGGGGAGGTTTGTACAAGGGATAAGTATGATACAGGGGCAGTAGGGGAGACATGGCCATGTTGAGGGGAGGGAATTAGAAAGATATATACATATAAGATATACAAGGATTAAGACATAATGGGAATTACACAATAATATTTTGATACATAATAAACAAGGAGTAGATATGAGAGTTCTGTTGTTGTTCTTCCTTCATTTTTTTTTTCTTTTTTTTTTTCTGCAGAATACACTGTCACTCAGTAATGCATGAAAGAAATACCATCATTTTCTAGTAGGCAGAGTGCTGTGCACAGTTTGGTTAATTGTTAGATGGCAATGGTAGTCACTGAATGTGACGGCACTAAGTACGGGGAGTTTCTACGTCGGGTGTAGGGCGTACTATGCCTGTAGCGACTCTGATTTCCTGGAGTCGACGTTCCATTTTTCTGACACAACAATGCACTGCACATATGATGAGTAGAAAACCTATGAAAGCGATAACCACAGGGGGAAACACAACTGTTGGATGAACCCATGAACGGCTGAAGGCCAGAGAAAATTGATCCATAATGAAATCACTGTCATTGAGGAAGGTGAGCATGCACAAGTTAGGGGAGGTGATGGTAATGTTGGCAGATGGTAGGGTTGAAGGCATGTCGAGTGGTTGAAAGATGTCATAGGAGTGATTACGGAAAGCTTGGTGATAGCGAGTGGCGTAAGTGATGACGGACTCTGATTTGATGGTACAATAGTCAGGTGCTTTGTAGAGACCACTAGCGGGGATGGATCGAACCGAAGAACCAGGACACATGATTGTGACAGAGATGGGAACAGCAAAGAAGAAGTACTGGACATGGTTGAGGTGAGCATGGTGGACCGGGAGGTCAGGAGCTGGGACAAAAGAACAGGCCGAGTAGATGGAATGGTTGCGAACTAAAGCAAACTCACAGGGTGTAGCACTGCTAGGGAAGATAGCGAAAAGGTGGGCAGCACAGAGACGAGAGGTCAGAGTAAGGGAGAAACATTGCTGGAGGTCTGTGGAAGAAAGGAAGGCAACAGAAAGATGATCATGGGAGAGGAGGAAATATTCTGAAGGAACAGATACTTGTAACAAGGAGTTGTTGAGGCGGAAAGGGAAGGGAGTGATGTGGAAAAGGTTAAAGGTTATGGCAGAACGGAGAGGAATATGGACGACGACGTATGTGGTGAGAAAAGTGGCTTCGAGAACATAATAATAATAGTCAAGGGAGGAGTAAGGCAGGACTGGGGAGAGACCGAAGGTGGAGTGAGCCCATTCCACGACAGAACGGAGAGCTGAGACAGGTACTAAGTCGGCAGTGACACGTCCATTGATAGCATCGACCAGGATACGAACCAAGGTAGAGACTAGAGACAGGAGAGAGTCAACGGCCAGTTGGAGATTATCCATGTTGAGTTTGAGGTAGAAGAACTGAGAGATAACGTTGAGATCTGAAAGGTGGCGTTGTAAGATATCGGTGAAATTGTTTAGAGTGGACGTGACTTCATTGAGGTGGGTCGTGAGCTTCTGTAACATAGTGTGTTGGATTTTAATGACTCGGCGTTGGGATTCTAGGGCTGAAGCTAAATGAGTGAGATCAGATTGGAAGCCAGAAATGTCACGGGTTGTAGCAACGCCAAACAAACCACTCAGAATCTCACCGCAGAAGTCGAAGAGGCCTCGTTTCACACGAGAACGACCCACGGGTGTATGAATGGAAAATGTGTCATTGAGCTCAGTGAATCCGTTACTTATGTATTGCAATTGCCAGGAGAGTGGGAGGAAAAGGTTATATAGATACTCATTCGGGTTGTGTCCCCATGAGGCCGTGAGATGGGTCCTGATTCCGTGGAGCTGGTGCGCGTAGGCAGGTAGGGCAATGGCTATGTCGACCAGGGGCGCAAGATCGTAGCGCAAGGAGACCTCGCCTCCTGAGCCCACCAAGGCCCCGGGACGTACTGTACTCCGCCATTGTCCTGACCTGACCCAGACCCCAGGAGGGTCAGCACTGCCAGCAGGGAGATCGCTAACATCGTACCTAGAAAATCAGGGTAGAGTTAATGGGGGAGGTCGGGAAGAGGGTGATGGGCAGAGCGCAGTTTGGACCGATATTGATTGGGTGATGAATGAGCAGGTGGAGGTTGAGAGGAAGGAGACTGAGGGATAGGTGGAGACAAGGTAGACTGAGGGATGGGAGGAGGGGAAGAGGGGGCAAGAGGTTGTGTAAGTGACTCTTCCAAGACGAGGCCACGGGGTGTTCGCTTTAAGTCATCACCGTGGACCCATCTGGTGTCCTTAGTGGACAGGTCCTGGAGGTGAAATTTGTTGCCTTGTTGAGTGAGGACGCGGTGGAGCCCTGTAAATTTGTCATCCAACTTGGAGGAACGCGTATGGGAATGAGCAAAGACAAGATCGCCTACATTGATAGTGATAGGAGAGGCGGACTTATGTTGGCGCTGCAGCATGTCCTCCTGAGAGGAAGCCAAAGTGGATTGGACATACTGGTGGATTGTCTGGAAGTTGGCCGATTTTAGTTTAACATAATCATCCATGTTGTAGATGGGTTCTGGCTTTGAGGATAAGAGAGAGTATGGGAGGTCCTTGTCAAAACCAAAGAGGACGAAGAAGGGAGATTCAGCAATGGATGCATTGATGGAACTATTGATGGAGGATGCCACTTGGGGAATCCAGTCATCCCAGGACGAACTATGGGAGCCTAGATGTCTAAGGCACTCTAAGATTTTTCGGTTGTGGCGTTCTACAAGGCCATTGGAAGTCGGATGGTTAGGCACAACATTTCACTTACTGATATTAAAGCGGCGACAGATCTCATCTAGAAGGCTAATGTTGAGCTCCGTACCGTTGTCAGTAAGAATGGTATAAGGGGTACTGAACGGGCAAATTACGTGATCTACAAGGGCATGTGCAACGCTCTTCGCGGTCTTGTCGGAGAGGGGTACGAGGACACAGTAGCAGGAGAAATGGTCGACCGCTACGAACAAGTACTCAGCGCCAGATTCTGTGAGAGGGAGGTTTAAGAGATCGATTGAGACAGTTTCCCATGGTCGTGACGGGATTGGGTATTGTAAGAGAGGTGCTGGTAAGCCGGTTGATCCTTTGTGGTGGTGGTAGGAGAGGCAAGAGTCACAGTGGGCATTGATATCGCGGCGCATGGTTGGTCAATAGTATTTGAGACGTGCTTGGCGCAAGCATCTGTCTTTACCTGGATGGGAAGCTTGAGGAGTATTATGAACAATATGAAGAACCTTTGGTATCAGGATAGTGGGGACAACAAGTTGGCGTACTTCGCGATTGGGCATATCTTTGCCTGTTAGTGTTTTCCTGTACAAGAGATCATCATCTAGCATGAACTCATCTAGTGATACTGGCAACTTGCCTGGTACATATTGAAAAGTGGGATTAAAGTCCTGGATGATGACAGACCATCTAGCTAGTCTACCTGTTAGGTTGCAATTCTTGAACAAATCACATTGTGGAAGGTGGTCTGTTTGGATATGCACTGGATAACCATAAACTATATCTCTGAAATGTTTCAAGGACCAGATTACCACTAGCGCTTCGAGATCTGCGGTTGTAAGGGTGCGACTAGCATAAGCTATTATGCGCTTCCTTGATGCTTCATCGAGTTGCATCAAAACGGCACCAAGTCCAGTGCCTGAGGCATCTGTGCAGAGAAGGAAGGGTGTGGTATAATCAGGGAATGCTAGAACAGGGGCATTAACAAGAGCTGTCTTTAGCTTTTGGAAAGCCTGTGACTGGTCGTTAGTCCAAACATAGGGCACATTCTGCTTGAGTAAGTGGGTCAGAGGAACGGCGATCTTTGCATAATCCCGGATGAATCGACGATAATAGCCACTGAGGCCCAGGAAACTTCGTACAGCGTCGGTAGTGGTAGGGTCTGGGAAGTTAATAATCACCTTAGTTTTATCCTCATTAGTATGAATGCCTTGTGCAACTACGACATGGCCTAGGAATTTGATTTTCTTTTGCAGGAAGTCACATTTACTGAGATTGATTTCAGGCCTGCGAGCTGGAGACATTCAAAGCCTTGCTGGAGTTTGGTAAAATGATCAGGGATGGATTTACTCACAACAATGATATCATCTAGGTAAGCAAAAAGAGAGTGTCCCATCATACCGCTGAAGACTGAATGGATAAGTCGCATGAACACAGAAGGAGCATTTCTCAGACCAAAAGGGAGTCTCTTAAACTGAAAATGTCCGGAAGGGGTGCTAAAGGCTGTAACTGGGTGAGAGGACTCTTCCATTTCGACCTGCCAGTACCCGCTGAGGAGGTCTAAAGATGAAAAGACTACTTTATTTTCACCAAGGGATTCTAACAAATCAGTGAGGACAGGTAACGGGAAACGGTCTGGAACGGTGACAGAATTGACCTTACGATAGTCGACTACTGGTCTAAAGTTGCCGTCCTTCTTTGGTACTAAGAAAAGTGGGCTATTCCATGGACTGACGGAGGGTTCAATAATGTCCTGGTCTAACATGTTCTGTACCATTTGATCTGTCTGCTTTCTCTGGCTGTGAGGAAATCGATACGCTGGTATGTATATCGGCTGAGTTCCTGGTAGTAGATCAATCGTATGTTTGACAAGGTCTGTTCTACCCATCGGTTCACCCGGTAAGGCAACCACATTTCTGTACGAGGTCAGAAGGTCGAGGAGTTGAGGCGTATTTTCTGGGAAATCTGTGCAAGTGAGATGTGAGAGCATATCGGGTGAATATGACGGCACAGATCCCGTAGAGTTAATAGTACATACACCGATTAGCATATCATCAGTCTGAACAGTAGGAATTGAGGAATCCTGGCACACCTTTATGGCCGCTGGGTATATTAGGAAGTCTCCAATCTTTACACCACTTTTAAGTTTTAGTGGAGCATTTGTGACATTGAGCAAGTACAGGTAGCATAAACTGTCCTCTAAGACCGTACACCACGCTGACTCATAAGTCAAGCCATTCACACAACACGTCTCAGGTAGTGTTAGTATATCCACTCCTTCTTTTGCACCGGCAACACAAACAGAGACTTTGGTGAACTCATGCGGTAACAAAATTGTGCACGTATTCGTTACTGCACGTTTCGTCTCTGCGTGTTGGAGAAGATCATTCAGACTGTGTGAGGTAGGTAACTGAGACTTGTCTGAGTCAGCGACAGTGTTGTCGGGAGAGGAGGTAAGAGCCATGTTCGAGGGCTGAGATGATGTATCAGGAGACATTGAGGAATTTATGTCCTTGCTCGCAGTCAGTAAAGGAATGATCTCTGTATTCTCCGATGATGATAGTGGTGGTTTGGGCTGGGTTGGACTTTCTGGTAGTGATAGGGACAGAGGTAATTGAAGGACTGATTTGAAGGTAAGAACAGGACGGGGACATTCCATAGTGTAAACCAGGAATCCAGAAATGTCTATACTACCACAAGCAGGTAATAATGCAATGGAGTGTTATGCCATGGTGGAGAAACCAATAAGGGCATCTGCGGGATATTGCAAGTCATTAGTGACATGAAATTCAATGGGGATAGGGGGCAAATCTCTGTGGAGTTTGACTTCAAGGGTGACTCTTCCCTTAACCTTAAACTCTGAGCCGTTGACACCACATAGGCGAATGTCTGGTGGTTCTAGGAAACTGACGTGGTTGTGATGGCGATGAATAATTTGTAAGGAATATTCGGAGATGAGATTTACTATAGATCCTGTGTCCAAGAAGAATGACGTTGGTATGTCATGACTCCTGCCGAGAATGACTAAACCTGAGGATGTTGTGGGACCTACATGGCGGATGGAGAGTTGGGTTTCTGGTTCTACGTGATATTGGTCCGATACGGGCGCGGCGCTTCCCTCGACTGTTGGCGGTTGAGGTAACGACATTCCTCAGTGGTGTGAGTCGTGCTTGATTTGTGGTATTTGCAGTGTTGACGATGTGAGCGGGAAGGCGTACACTGTCTGGTTTGGGAGTGAGGACGTCTGTATGTACGGTCGCAACTGGATGCTCTATGTTCAGGATGACCACAGTACCAGCAAAGAATCGAAGATTGTCTGTTCCGTCGGGCGCTAGATTGATCACGACCTGCGGTAGGAGAAGGATGTGTGGCAGGTCTGCCACGTGTGGTGGGACGGGAGCGAGATTGGTCTGGGGTAGTGGAGGTGTGACAGACTGAGGAGGCCAAGGGTTGGGTGGTGCCCTGACGTGTGTAGTTCAAACCTGTTCTTTCATGAATGGCTTTAGTGACCTGAATAATTTTATCCCCTGGATTGAAACCGATTTCCAAGGCTAGCTCTCGCTGTTTAGGAGTAAGCCAGTGAAGGAATCTGAGGTAACCAATTAAGTCAGCAAAGTTGGTGAGTGAAAGCTTTGGAACGCCATTCTTGTCTTCTAACCATTTCGTGCCTACCAGTAATTGGAGCATCTCGCTACTAGTTGCTTTCATGGTGGCGGCAGCTTCGCGGAGCTTGGCATATTGCGCTGGAACACGCAAGTCCTCATCTAGTTGGTTTAGGAGATTAATGAATCCCATGAGAGATGCGGTATTTGAATGCTGGCAACAAAGGCTGATGAGTTCCGTACGAAAATCAGCAAAGGTATGAATGCTATCGAAATGTCCTGCACGGATCGCGGATCCGATGTCCGATTTACCATGGTGCAAGCGACCTAGTAGGTAGGCTACTTTGAGCGATTCATCGGTTATTTGTCTATTGTGTATTTCTGTTTCGACTTCTCTGAGGAAATCATAGACAGACCAAGTTGGGTCCTGGCCGGTAAATTTGGGACGATTGGCATCGTCGAGATAGATAGACTGTGGAGGGTTGGCCATGGCTGGAAGTGCAGAAGTGGCGGCAGGAGAGGTGTGGGAGAGAGAGTAGGTAGTGGCAGTTAAGGGCGAGCAAGACAGGGTATGAAGGGAGGCAGGAGAGGGAACGACAGGGGAAGGAGTAGAGGAAGAAGAAGGGAGTGGAGAGGCAGGAGTAGAGGAGGAGGTATCTGGATTTACGAGTGTAGGATGGGTAGTAAGTGATTCTGCGGGAAGTGAAACGGGAGTCTCAGGTACAGGGCGGGGGTACTCTTTGCCACTTCGTAAATGAGTGATTGTGTCAGAGTCGGCAGACGGGGTATGAGCAGGTGATGTTTCCGGGTCGAGAGGGCTGGTGGTAAGCGGTTGACATGGAAAGTATGGCATTTAATGCGGCAATGGAAAATGAAAGGATGAAGATGGATATATAGGTGGAAATGTATAAATAACAATGAGAGAATGGAATACACGAGTAGGTGTGAAAATGAATGAAGGTGAGGGGATGGATGGTTGAATAAAAGGCGAAGGATGAGATGGAGTATAAATAACGCAGGTGAAGATGAAAACGGGGTAATGGAAATGAGATGGAATATTTACAATAACCAATCTGTAGAGAAAATCGAGGATAATCTCTATAGAAAGGAAAGATATACTATAGTTACACAGTAGAGATGGGAGTGTTGAGATGTATGACGTGCAGGGGTGGCTGGGCGTGGCTGGGCTGGGGCGGGGCGGGGTTGGGCTGGGCGGGGCGAGGCGGGTCGGCAGTGGAGAGACAGCTGGGCGGAGAGGAGAAGAGATGCCACGATGAATCACCGGCAGGGAGTGGCGGTCTTAGGAGGCTCACGTAATGGAGACCAGATGTGGCGGCGGCGGAGGCCGGTGGTGGGTGGTGAGGGCAGATGTTGGTTCAAGGCAGGTGTAGAGCTGGTGAGTTGCAAATGCAGAGAATGGTGGTGGGCAGGCAGTGGGCAGACAGTGATAAGTGGCACCATGGGGGCAGGAGTTATGATGAGTTCGGAACAGGTGCTGGGAACAGGTGCGTAGGTCGGTGACGGTGACATGTGCGGCCAGGAACAAGGCGTATGGGTGGGGTTGTTTGAGAGGTGAGCACTGGTGAGAAAAATTGGACACTCGGAAAGCACAGCCAGGTATTACACCACTAGAGGCACTGAGGAGGGGCGAGGCTGGTAGATGCGAGACGTCGTGTATCTTGTGATGTCACTAAATCGGTGGAGGCAAGCAGAATCTGATGGTTCGAAACACCGCTGCTACCAAATGTAACTTGCAATACTTTGGTGATAGAAACTCCGTGTACAAACAGCTAGATAAGGAGTTTATTACAAGCTCACAGTAAAATAGTTTGCCCGTTTTGGCTGCCTGCTATCAACTGACGCAATAACGCCTTCACCCAGGCTTGGGCCCTGGGAAAGCATGCTGACCTAGCAAGTTTAGTGGGGGCATGTATGCATTGGGGGGGGGGGGGAAATATATACATCGGGGGTAGACATATTGTGGAGGGGATACATAGCCACAGTGAGTCAGCAAAACTGTTAGCCTATTGGTTGAGAAACACTGTCCTATATGTGCAGCCAAAAATAAATCTGACACCTCTCCAAGTTTTGCATCATAGGACAGTCGAAATTAGTGTGGAAAACTTGAAGCATGAGACACTGATGACGACTCTCTTTGGCTATATCAAGCCTTCAGCGTTGGTTGCTTCGGATTCATAAAGCTGACTGTCAAAATCCATTGAGAAAAAAGTAGGATAGGTGACAGGCCTTCTTTGCTGACTGGACGGTAAGGTGGTGGATGGATCACTTGCCATAGTAATGCAATAGTTGGCTGGATCTCTTTACATGTACTATTTAGTATATTTCTCTACGTGTTTGGTGGTGGACTATTTTCTACCGTTAATAATATATCACAATTATAGGAAGGGAAAGAAAAACATCCAGTAACTGGTGAGTAATCAGTAGCTTTAATACTGTATATCCATATCTAGCTTGCCGGTTTCTAACTGTATGGTCATGGACGAATCAGTACTTTTATTAGTGTAATGATAAGTTCTAGCAACATATGATAGTATAAGAGTATGGAGGAGGACAGGTCATTGCCAGCACTGACAGTTCTTTAGTTTCTTAAATCTTCGGCAAAGAAAGTGTAAGAACACTGCAATAGTGAAATAAACAAAGATAGTTAAATATTTGACAGTAAAAAAAAAATAATCTAGTTGGTTATACTGTCAACCTTTGACAAGTCCGAGTGGCCTTAATTTTTGACCTGTTGTTCTCAAGAACATAGGTTACTTCGTGGGCTGCCCTGCAATCCGTTCCCCAGGTTTTGATAAAATCCTATAAACAAGTATGTTATTTTGTTAACACACACACACACACACACACACACACACACACACACACACACACACACACACACACACACACACACACACACTGCTCGAAATATAACTTCTGCTCTCGCTTCGTGAGCGCATGAGTTTCAACATTTTGTTATATCTAACGACTTGCTTATGTTGCATTTAACTTTTGATATACTGTAGTATACTTGACTGTAGCATACTTGGCTGTGTAAAAAACTAATATAAACAGTAGATAATTAAATCTTGTTCATTCCACCATCATCCACTATTTTATTTCCTCATCAATAGTGCTGAGTGACCGTGGCTAGGCTAATTCGTGCTGATATTTAAGGGTACTGATCAGCCTCTCCCGTGAATGACTGAATGAGCAAAGCCCAACCCAGCCGTCGGATATCAGCATTATTGGCCACATCCGGTTCGAATCCCGTAACCTACTAGACCAACTGGAATTTTTCTGGAATAAGGTGCTTATCCAGCAACATAAATGTCCTCTGGATTACAGGACACTGTTTTATTTGTCGTTCAGTGCTTGGACGCCAGAAGGTAATACTACATCAACAAGTACTTAGTGGGCGTACCGACCTACTACAAAACCCATATCGCTATACTAATTAGCATATTATAATACACTATTAATACTGTACTTTCTTAGCATTCAGTACTCCGCTTCATACCATATTCTGTCCTCTTCATATACAGTAATCAGATAGGTAAAGAAGGGCACTCGTACAATGAATAGCTACCGGGTATGTATTTAAGTTTCGTCATAATAATTAATATTGGCGTGAGATATGTTTGGCTTCACTTTCATGGACCTCAGTTTCCTTTTACCGAACCGAACTGTGTTCGATTTCCTGGCCTTTCTTCAGCCTTGTCTTCGACTACCCTTCCGCAATGGGGGTAGGAAAAAAAAATGCCTGGGTCTGTAATAAGCAATATTTCAAGTTGTGATGAGCTGACCGTATGTAGCTAACCAGACATAAACAAGAACTGCAGAATTGCTGGATCAAAAATTAAACTCCAGACATTTAGCCTTTACTTACCTACAAATGATCCAACAATTACCTTAAGTCTGCAATAAATATCAGTTGCATCCTAATGTCAACATTATCCGAAGGCCACAACTTCAGATATTTATCAGTTTATTGTCAGGCCCCTGTGTAATAGAAATTAGAAGGAAGTACAAAAAAATTAAATTATCTATAAATATGCAGTCTATTGATAATATCAAAATCATTAAAAAATTATTCGAATATAGAGTGGAGGTGAAAGAGAAAGAATAGGGAGGAGCGAGTAGAAAACCGCGAGTGAAAGAGACAGTAAAATGGAGAACGATAGTGGTAACTGGATAGAATCAATATTTTTTCTCAGCCGTTTTGCTGACCCATGGTAGAGGAGCGGGGTGGCTCAGTGGCAAAGTGTGTGACTCGAGATCGCGAGGTCGAGAGTTCGCACCGCGGCCGGGTAGTTTCCTTAGCTAGGAGGGATAGTGTTCCCCTGTAACCCTAGCAGGCTACGTTTTCTATCTAGGCCTAGCTCGGGGGAATAATCCCATAAAATTTGTTAAGATTATGTTAATGACTCCTTGGCAGTTTTCTGCGATCCCTTGGGATTAAGCAAACCGCTGACTGAGAAACGCTGCACAAGACCACTTGGCGTCCAGTTGCTAGTTGTGGCCATCACCCACCGTAGTAATTTCCACAGTTATATGAACCATTTGGCTTGTCATTCAGTGTACAAGTTCAGTCACGTGAAGGATGGTCAGTGCCCCGTTTGACAGAGTATACAATGCACTGCAATAGCTAGTTGTTTTGTGTCAGGCTTACTTGACATGAACGGGTTGCATGTGTCGTGTCTCATTTTTAAAATGGCCCCTGCAGGGCCATCACGTGTAATAACCCAGTTTTCCCTTAAGGTGGACAGAGCCTCATCACAGCAAGGCGCTGGGAAAAGAAGAGCCTATGAGTATAATCAGAAAGATTCAAAGGCAAAAGAGAAAATAGAACAGTACATTGTTACTGCTCAAACAGATTATATAAACGGGTGAGTGGGTGAAATAAAAGAATGTATCGGTCATTGTGGGTAGGTGGGTAGAAGTAAAGAAGGGCTGGGTGTGGGTGGGTGGGTAGAAGTAAAGAAGGGCTGGGTGTGGGTGGGTGGGTAGAAGTATAGAAGGGCTGGGTGTGGGTGGGTGGGTAGAAGTATAGAAGGGCTGGATGTGGGTGGGTGGGTAGAAGTATAGAAGGGCTGAGTGTGGGTGGGTGGGTAGAAGTAAAGAAAGGCTGGGTGTGGGTGGGTGGGTAGAAGTAAAGAAGGGCTGGGTGTGGGTGGGTGGGTAGAAGTATAGAAGGGCTGGGTGTGGGTGGGTGGGTAAAAATAAAGAAGGACTGGGTATGGGTGGGTGGGTGAGAGTTGGCAGATGATTTGAGTAAGCATACAACTGGGAGGGGAGGGAATACAGAAGTTTGGCAAGATGGGTGTGGGTGGGTGGAATATTTGGCCTGATATGTGGTTATGGGGGTGAGAAAAATTTTGGATTTATGGGTGTGGGTGGATCAGAAATAAACCCTTCAATCTCGTTCTGTCTTTCCAGTTTGTTTGTTACCTCTAGACGACATTTCATTCAGCTTTTGGGAGACTTTGATGTGGAGGGGTTAGATATAGGCCAAAACCGTCTCAAAACTAAATATAATCTTCTCGCGCTGGCAAAACTTGCGTCATTGGATTGAAAGGATTAAGGAAAGTAAGTGCAAGTGAGAAAGTTGGCTGTGATAGCTGAACAGGGCGAATAGGGTGTATGGTATGTGACAAGGTAATAGTGTATGAATCATGAATGAGGTTGGGTTGCCGGGTTGGTCGAGTGTGTGGTACTGAGATGGGTGGGTTTATGTGGAGGGGACCGAGGTGTGGGGAGCAAGAAAGAGGTGACCGTGCTTTAGAGAAAGAGAGGTGTTTGGGGGTGTGAATGTACTGTGGGTGTGGAAGGAATGTATGGGTCTTAGAAATGATATGGGTAAGGCAGGGAGGTATAGAAGAGGCAGGGAAGAGAATGTAGGATAGGAAGTGGTGCGATGAGGCAGGGAAATGAGTGTGGGGTATGGAAGTGGCGTGGGTGAGGCAAGGAAGTATGTGGGGGCAAGGAGGTGTGGGTTGTGGGATGAATGGATGAATAAGTATGACAGAGAGGAGTGAATGGACACCAATGAGTTACTCAACAATTATCACGTGATTGGGTACAAGAGTGGAGGAGATGGAATAAGATGGAAGAGGAGACGGGCATAACGAGGGTTAAAAAAAAAAGTTTGCTGTCTATCTGTATAAATTTTATTTCCTTATGTGTTTATTTATATGGTAAGGGATGTGTAAGGATAAACTATGTTAAAAATTGGAATGAGATGACGAGATGAGGTTGTTTTTATTTTTGACATTGCAAGAGGATTTTATTTAGCTCATAGACGCCTACTTCTACTGAAAGGATTGAAAATGCCTCAGTTAACGGCTGCACTGCTGCCATGTATTTACTGCAGTTTTCTTACTATCTCTAAGGAATTCTATCAAAGGGAGAGTTACTGGTAAAAAGATCAATAAATGTTTTGCCTAACCTCTCCTGTTTTGAAAGCCAATCGTGAGCTGAATAAATCGTTTGGTGATAGCAAAGCACACACACACACACACACACACACACACACACACACACACACAAAGCCTAATAAAAAGATTAACCTTTTCACGACGATGACATCTCTTCTTGCAATTTCTTGAAAATTTTTGGCGACGACGATAATGACGGCGAATATGACGATGATGATGATGAAACTAAGAATGACAATGACAACGCAAATGATGATCATGATGATATTGATGAGTAAACATTAACAACAACTATGCTGCTGCTGCTGACGATGATGATAAAAATAAATGACTGAGAGAATGATGATAAATATAGTAATGACAACGAGACTGATAACCATGATGCTTATGATGATGGTGATGATGATGATGATGATGATGCAAAACAAATCGCTAAGGAACATGTGCTATGACGTTTGCTATGCCCAGGGTAAAACGTCCCTCTTTGCTGTACACATTTTGTAAGCATAAGCATGAATTAACAAGGGCCATGACGTCAGAGAGAGAGAGAGGGGGGGGGGAGGAAGCAGACAGGAGAGGTGTGAGTAGAAAGAAGAGGTGATAAGAATGAAGATAGAAGAAGGACATGATGAGCAAAGCTGAGAAGATGGAAAGTTGGAGAGAATGGAGAAGAGCGAAGAGAGAATAAGAAGGCAGAGGTGAAGGTAGGTGAGAAAAAGAACTTAACTCCTCTAGAAAAGGTTGTGAGGAGAAGAAAAGTCATTGAGAAGAGGGGAGGAGAGTTGAGAGAACTGGTGTGTGTGTGTGTGTTGGTAGAGGGCAGGGTGGTGGGAGAGATGAAAATGTATAAGCCACAGATTTCCCTTATTTAACTGTTGTTGTTCTTGTGTCCTCCTCTTGCAGTCCATTATCCTCATTTTGGTGGATAGGGAAGCAGTTGATGGAAGTTATTATAACCAGGCAGATGAGTCGCCCAGTTATATCAATTCCACTAGATGCAGGCGTCCCTCTCCAGCACCACCTCACACATTTTACTTGTGAGTGAGGTGGGGCAGGACATTGATAGGATGAGGGAAGGGGAGAAAGAGGGATGGTCTGCATGGTGGTGGGGAGTCGGTCAAGGTAGGGAGGAAATATTAGTGAAATCGATACTAAAGGAGTGATCAAGGGTTAAAAATCAAAGGACGAGGAGACAAAGGAGAAAGAGGAGGAAGAGGAGGAGGAGAAGAAGAAGATGAAGAAAAAAAGAAAAAAAAGAAGAAGAAGAAAAGGAAAAAAAGGAAGAAGGACACGAACAAGACTAGCGAGGAAAGAGTATTGTCAAGAGGGTTGAGAGAGGAAAGCAAATAAAGAGGGAGGAAATAAAAAGTAAGGAACAGAAGAGGAGACTAAATATGACGAGAGGGTGAATGAAAAGGAGAGAGGTATCCCGGGAGAGGGTAAAGGGAGAGAGGAGAGGAGAAGAGAGGGGATAGGAGAAGAGAGGGGGAATAGAGGAATGGAAGGCAGTAATGAGGGAAGAATATTGAGAGTCACAGTGCAAAAGAGGTAAGAATAGGACGCAGACGAAAAGCGTGATTACTTTAATCCATTTGCGCTCAGCGTCCTCAGTGTGGGACGAAGGTGGGTAATTTCAAAAGTTAATAAAGGGGGGGAACCCCGAGGTAGGGACCTGTGACCTTTGCAAGTGAGTCGATTGGCGGAGGGCGGTACGCCTAGTACCCGTCCAACACCATCCCTCACACAGGTACATGGGAGCCAATGGGTTAATACAGGAAAAAAAAACAAAATACCATGTTCCGCAAGATTTTTCTTTTAGGGATTTCAAGGTCATTTTAGGGCTAAGTTTGACAAGAACAAAAAAGATCTATATCAAAATGGGTCGAAAGCCCTGCCGCTATGAAACTATGATTAACTAGAGCAAAGCGACCCGAGGGCACAACACTTCGTCCGCTCCTGCTGAATTGGGGACAAAGTCACTCAGGGTGAAAGGAAAATGGGTTAAATGAAGTTTTATAACTTGATAATAGCACTATTACCAAAAGAAATGGCAGTTTCTGATATTTAAAACATTAAAATGTAATCGACCTTGAGTTTGTCCTTTAAAGGTCATTCAAGGTCACATCTTATGGTGCCAACAGAATCTCCTTATATAACTTCCTATTAGTAGTTAATAGTAGCCATGTGTCTGTCTCTCAAGGTTTGGCTGATTCAAGTATTCAAAATGTGCGTGACCTTGACTTTGACCTTTCAAGGTTACCCAAGGTCAAATGTAATGGTGCCAATACAATCCCCATAAATGACTTCCTACTAATGATCATGATTAGGAGTAACCATGCTTCAATCTCTCACCATTTGGCTGTTTTCAGGTCTCAAAATCTGTGTGACCTTGAGTCTGACCTTTCAAGGTCACCAAAGGTCACCTCTGATGGTGCCAATAGGATCTTCATATATGACTTCCTATTAGTGATAATCATCGTTTGGCTCATTTCAGGCCTCAAAATATTGCTGACCTTGAATCTGACCTTTCAGTGTCAAATGCAAGTCCCCTAACAAGGGGGCATATTCACCAAAATCAATCTCTTCCTCGGTGTGCCATACCTAACATGTGTGCAAAGTTTGAAGATGATCCGTTCATTGATTCAGGAGATAATCGATGCGCAGTCTCACAAAAAAAAAAAAAAAAAAAAAAAAAAAAACACGCCGGCGATGAGTTGCGGACGGGGTGAAGAAAGACCTTAAGAATCAATTATAAGGGTTATCATTTTTTTCCATAAGGTCATCAACAAGTTACTTTACTTTCGATTTTCGTCGCTTTACAACTTATATGATGTAGCTCAGTGACAAAGAAAAAAAAAAAAAAAAAACTACGGCTCTCCATTCCTTCCACAGCACTTCTTTGAGACTCGTACCATCTTATTTTATTGTACACTTCAACATTCATATGGACGTGGGGTAATTTTTGACTAACTTATATTAAAATGGATATAGTTATATGATAAATGAGACTTAAACACAAAATGCTGTAGCAAAATGAACCCTAGAATAACTTCCTGAAATTACCCACCCCCCATAAATATATATATATATATATATATATATATATATATATATATATATATATATATATATATATATATAAGGTAGAGTCCCGGAGGATTGGAAGTCAGGTATAATTATTCCCTTGTACAAAGGAAAAGGGGAAAAAGAAGTGTGTGGTAATCATAGGGGCATTTGTCTTCTTAGTGTAATAGGAAAAGTGTATGGTAGGATACTTATTGACAGAGTTAGAGAAAGAACAGAGAAATTAGTTGGAGAAGAACAGGGAGGCTTTAGGAAGGGAAGAGATTGTGTAGATCAGATATTCATTCTTAGATCTTTAGTGGAAAAGTTTCTAGAGAAGGGAAAGAAGTTGTATGCGGCTGTCATGGATTTGGAGAAAGCATTTGACAGGGTGGATAGACAAGGATTGTGGAAAGTGTTAAGAATATATGGAGGAGATCGGAAGTTGTTGAATGCTGTGAAGAGTATGTACGATGGTGCGAAGGCTGCAGTGCATGTGGATGGTGAACTAAGTGAATTTTTCTCTTTGAAAGTTGGTTTGACACAGGGATGTGTTATGTCTCCATGGTTGTTCAATCTGTACATGGATGGGGTAATAAAAGAGGTACAAGGTAGGGTAGTGGATGTTGGAGTGGCCCTGGTGAGAGAGGATAGTGTTTGGAAACTCCTTGTACTGTTCTTTGCAGATGATATTGTGTTGTTGAGTGAAGACAAAGGGGAGTTGCAAGGCTTGGTGGATGAGTTTGGGAGAGTGTGTAAGAAACGGAATCTAAAGGTGAATATAGGGAAGAGTAAAGTGATGGTCTTTGAGAGAGGTGAAGTCAGTGAATGTACAGCGAGGTTGGATGGTGAGGAATTGGAAAATGTATGTTTAAATACTTGGGTAGTGTGATGAGTAAGGATGGAGGTTTGGAGGGTGAAGTGCTTGAAAGGGTACAGCAGGGAAGAAAGATTGCTGGTTCTTTGAAAGCAGTGATAAGAAACAGGGAAGTGAGCATGGAAGTGAAAAAGTTACTACATGACAGTATTGTGATACCAACTCTAACGTATGGAAGTGAAGCTTGGACGTTGTTGGAAGGACACAAGTCAAGAGTGAGAGCAGTGGAAATGAGTTATTTAAGAGGAGCCTGTGGAGTCACATGGAGAGACAGGCTGACGAATGAGGATATAAAGGAGCGTTGTGGTGTGGATGTGGATGTGATAGGAAGCGTTATGAGGAACACACTGAGGTGGTTTGGCCATATGGAGAGGATGGAGGGTGAAAGACTGACGAAGAGAGTGTATGTGAATGAGGTGGAGGGGTGAAGAGGGAGGGGGAGGCCGAGGATGAGATGGAGGGATGGGGTGGAGAGATATATGAGAGAGTTGGTGTGAGAGTTGGGAGCAGGGCAGTGAAATGGCGGGTGACAGGGCGACTTGGAGGCGATTTGTTTGTGGCCACCCCAAACGGGATTGAGGCGTCTGGCAATAGATATATATATATATATATATATATATATATATATATATATGTGTGTGTGTGTGTGTGTGTGTGTATATATATATATATATATATATATATATATATATATATATATATATATATATATGTGTGTGTGTGTGTGTGTGTGTGTGTGTATATATATATATATATATATATATATATATATATATATATATATATATA